>NC_063164.1:43388136-43691166 GCF_023159225.1 Perognathus longimembris pacificus | reverse complement strand
TAGCAGTTTGATCTTCCAACACCAACCCCGAAGTGTGGGAAAAGTAAATGAATTTTAGTTCCTTATGCAGTTCAGGCTGTGGTATTCTGCAATGTTATGGAAGGTTAAGAAAACTATCCTTTCTCAGTTTGTCCTCTATTTTTCTTCTTCACTATTTCAAAGTTGCCTTTGAAAAAGACAAAGTTGTCTTAGGGCTTTTTTTCCTATCATAAAATATGTAGCACATTGTAAAGAAAAGCCAACCTTTTCATTTTTCAGTCCCTTGCTCTAACACTGCCAAATTTGCACACTAAAGGACACTAATGCCAAAAAGAGGAAAAGCCTTTAAACAGCTATTCAGTTTATGTTAAGTACAACATTAGAGCTATATCAGTAAGCCACAAATTTATTTTAGGTAGCAATCCCACAAGATAGCAAGGCACAGATACAGGTAATTGATAACCTTGTTGTACTATTTGTGTCACTTACAGTTATGGCCCACATTGCTTATCAGAAAGGGCAAGTTTCAAATCTTAACATTTTGTCCCAGATTCCCATTGCTTCATAAAAAATATTGTACTGGAGATAAAAACCAGTGCCCTTTTGAGAGTCTAAACTCAAAAGAACCCAGCCTGAAAAGTCACCAGCCAAGATTAGTCTGAGATTGAACAGATTTTAAAAGGCACATCAAAGCCCAGAAGTAATCAACTAGCAAAGTGGGCCTTCAGGCCCCTCCCCCATTCCTCCCTGGAAATTCAAATTCTAATGTGGACCAAGACTTTGCTCCAATAAAGCATCCCTTCCACATTTCATACCTACCTGATGGACTCACCTATGATTGAAGAGATTCATAAAAGGGATCACACTTTGTATCACAGCAGCTAAAGATAGAGATTATCACAGATCCTATGCAAGGTGACACACAAACTTGTGAAACCTTTGATATTTTTAAGACAGCAATCTATGTAATCCTACATGAGCAGAATCTAGATGGTAAGAAAAATGCCATGAACACTGTTGAATAGGGAGGGGCCAACAGGAAGGAGGAGGTCAACACTATTGAAGTTTATATGCACATATGAAAATAATAGTTTATTAATATATATTTTAAAAAGAAGTAACAGAAATAAGAAGGCATAAGGGGTGAATTTGACTAAAGTACACTGCATGTATGCATGGACACATCATACTGAAACCCCTTTGTACAATTAATATATGTTAATTTAAGTTTCATCACAGGACACTGCAATATGGAAAGAAAAAAGAAAGACAGGGGCTGGAATTTATTCTGCACATATCCCCTAAAAGTCACATTAGGGAACACTTGCATTTTGCTTTTGCTAAAGCCTTTTATTCATAACCACTTTTTTTAATTAAATTTTATTGAGGGCTGGGGATATAGCCTAGTGGCAAGAGTGCCTGCCTCGGATACACGAGGCCCTAGGTTCGGTTCCCCAGCACCACATATACAGAAAACGGCCAGAAGCGGCGCTGTGGCTCAAGTGGCAGAGTGCTAGCCTTGAGCGGGAAGAAGCCAGGGACAGTGCTCAGGCCCTGAGTCCAAGGCCCAGGACTGGCCAAAAAAAAAAAAAAAAAAAAAAAAAAAATTTTATTGAGAAGGTGATGTACAGAGAGGGTATAGATACATAATAAGGTAATGAGTACATTTCTTGTCATATTTGTTACACCCTCCTTCGTTTTTCTTTCCCTTCCCCAGTTCAGATAAGCATATATACAATATCCAGTGTACCAGAATCATATACAGTGACCACAGGGGGTATATCAAAGGAAATTCATCTAGTACATTAAACATAATGACAACAGTAAAATACTCCTGTTTCCATCTCTTGGAGTTCATTTTGCTTAGCTTCATCTTATTTAATCATATGTATATAGCTGTTGAGCTATTGTGCTCCTGGCAGGTCAATCCTAGATCTTTCTATGTTTATTTAGTAATTGTTTGGTTTTAGAGACATGATGAAAAGTTGCTGACCCAAACATGTAGAAATACCATTTGAAAAGAAGTTTCTTACTTTACAGACATAACCACTTTCAAATTAAATCATCTTCAGACATTAAAATGCCATCTCAAGGAAGCATTTATCTAAAACAAGATATACAAAGTACAAAATTTTATGTTTTAAGGAAAGGATTAAATAAAATTATACGAATAATGACACTCATAGTTGAAATAATTTGTTATTTATTGAAAAAATAAGTAAATTACCATTTGAAACGTTTCAACAGCTGTTACTCTTAACCAGTGATTACATCTTTGCCTTTCCCAAATCTAACATAAATTCTGACCTTATTTTATTCCCTTATTATTATCCATAAACTTTGAAAAGCATTATTAAAACTCAGGGGTTAAGATAAATTTTTAATTTGGAAATATTTATTATCCTAAGTCACTAATAGATGTATTCTCATATATAGGGATCAGAGAAACAAAAGAAAGAAATCCAATTATTTAAAACAGTAATCCCTTAACACTGGGATTTTGTTTTAATTATAAAGAGTGTGTCTTATTAAAAGCAAAACAAAGCCTTGTCCTTTAAGGGAGAAATCCAATGTTTTTCTAGTGTACAAACACAGAAGATTTCCTAAAGAATGCTTAAACAAATTAATTTTGCTATTCTTCAATTTCCCATGATATAATTGACTTTTTTAAAAAGAGCATCAAGTAAACAATTATGGGCCCACCTGTTCAGGGTAGCAGACAAAGCAACATGCAAAATTTATGGAAATGTATTTCCTTCTATCCTTCCCTCTTTCCAACCACATAGTAGTACAGAAAAAATTTACTGTCCTAAAAACTAACAAAAATAGAGCAAAGTAGTAAGCATCAAGTAAAAACTACTGAATAATCTTTTATATTTCAAATACAATTCCAACTATACTCTGTACCCAAAGACCTGCCCTTCATGTGCAAGCCCTCTTATAATTTGGTCCTCAAGAGCCTTGGATTGGGGAGGAGGGGTAGAGGGATTAAATAGGAGAGCTAGGAGCTACTATGAGAGCTATGACAAAATAAAGGGTCTGCTCTCCATGAGGCCAAGAAAGTCATTGGGGTTTTCACTTATTAAGTACTACTCAGGTTTTACAGCAAGGGAAATGAAACCACAATTTAGGGAAATTGAATTCCCTTTGGATTCATCCCACCAGCCCCTTTAAATGGTTGAGTGTTGGGCCCAGAAGGCTGAAGGAAATACTTCCTTCTCAAGGGACACAGTGGCCCCTGGTGCTCCTATTTCAGACCTAAATAAAAAGCAAGCTGGGAAGTCAGCAGAACCCCATTTGGATTTTATCATCAAAACTAACACTTCCAGTGGTCCTGTCATCCTTGGTAGGACTGAGTTTTAGAACAGCAGGCACACAGATATCACAGCATCCAAGGCTGGGCCACAAGCAACAAGGCACCTAAGGTAACTGGCACAGAGCACAGTTCAGTTTCAGCCAAGTGGTGACAAGCTAGGGGACAGAAGGTTGTTTTAATGACATAAGTCACCCAAGGGACAGAAGGGAACTGAGAGCAGTCCAGCTACTGAGTGAGCCCAGATATGTAAATGATGACACACTTACAGACAGGAAAGCCAGTGGCTGGGGCAGAAGTGGTAAGTCAAAAATAAAAGCCTGCTAGTCCAGTTATCTTAACAGGAATACACTGATACTAAGAACTAGGGCTCTTATGTGTATATGCTTTATTAAATTTAAGTTTGATATTATGTGTGTTGATTATATAAAATTTAATTGATAATATCCTCTAATAAAGTAAAAAGGAAATAATCTATTCATATTTCACTGAAAGACATAGAAAAATTCTACTATTCAAAGAGATTTATTTGAGTAATATTCTAGATTTGTTTTTAAAAGTATAAATAAGGGGTCATATTACTTTCTTTAAATAAATAGCTCCACTTAAGAAAAAAGAGAGGTGAAAGTAGAAAAGGAAATGTTAGATGATTTAAGTCCTGCTTGTTACTGGTTGGTTGGATGATCTCAGTCAAGATCTTGGTAAAGTGAATAAAGGTGGAAGTTCTAATGGATAGGCAATCAATGGCTTCTTTTGTCCATATATGTCTCTACTTCCTGTACAGAAAAAACTCACAGCTTTATAGAAACTGCACTTCTACTTTCTTTGTTTGACCTTATACAACCATTAAGACCGGGCAAGGTATGAACAGACCAATAATACAGCACTCCTTCACACAGTCATCAGTAGATTCAAAGACAAATTTCAGGTCTAATAGAAAGCTTAACACAACATGAGTAAACACAAGAGGCCTCCATCAGAAGGGATGACACTGCCCCATTCGTAAGGAAATGGAAGGATCTGGAAAAAAACATACTAAGTAAAGTGAGCCAGACCCAAAGTAACATAAACCCTATGGTGTCCCTCAAAGGGAATAGCTAGTACCTGATTCGGATAGTCATGGTAGAAGTTCAAAATACCCCAATAGTTACACCCATGTGATAACATAAGATGATGCCAAGTGAAATGAATTCCACGTTGCAGAAATAAGAGTTATACCACTGTTATAATTATTTTGAACATGCCATGTGAACTCATACTTTTTTTTCTCTTTTTCCTTGTCTGTTTGTTTGTTTGATTGGTTTGTTTAGTTTTGTTTCTCTTGTATTCCCTTCCTGTGGCTGTACCCCTGCTACCACTGTATCTCATCTGAATACCCTGGATACTGTTTATATGAGTATTAAAACTGGGGAAGGGAGAGGGAATACCAAAATCAAGAGACTAAGAACAAAAAGCAAACCATTAAAAAAGCAACACTTACAAAACCATTTGGTGTAAACCAACTGCACAACTCTTGGGGGGAGAGGGTAAAGGGGAAGAGGGAAATGAAGGAGGAGGTAACAAGTAGAACAAGAAATGTACTCACTGCCTTTCATATGAATCTGTCACCCCTCTGTACCACACTTTGACAATAAAGAAAAAAAAAGAAAGCTTAAAATTCTGTATCTTAAAATATCTGTTGTTAAAGTGATAACTTTATATTTCAAAGTATTTGCCAGGCACAAATATGAAAATATTTTTGAACATCATACATAGATAGCTTCAGTTTCTCTCTGAATATAAAACTATAAAACTACTGAATTAATATGCTTTGTTATTACCAAAGAAAAAAAGACTGAAGACGAACCTAGCCTATTGAAGTATTAGACATGTATGTTTTTTAAGAGTCACTGACAAGTCAAAAATCTTATAAAGAAACAGTGGATACCACCACAAACAGCAGATGTTTCTTGGGGTCATTTGTACAAAAAACATAAGCATATGTTAAAGAAATCTGACACTATCATAGAATCAGCTGGGGTCTAAAATAATAGCATCTCCTTATGGCAATATGGTAATATCCATATCAAATGTACAACACATTATGTTGCAACAGTGTGTGCAGACAAAAGAGCATCACTAGTATCATAATGACCAGCACTTTCACTATGATGAAGAAACAAAATTAGAAGGTTATGTGCAGGGTGTATTTTTAAGTGTAAATTGAACATGATAGGATGATTTAAGCTTTCAGAGCAGTCTCCATTTAACTCTTCTTATTGAGATTGTACAAAAGTTTTTATAGTGACGCATTACATTTTTTTTCACAGTCTCTCCAAGAATAATGGTGAAATGAGTTGTTATTCTCAAAGCCAATGGTAATTCCCAGTTTGTTTAGAAATGGGAACAAGAACTCTTTGAGTTCCACATTCATGACTTCAACATGGTATCCTCGTATCCTTTGTCTACTAGCTAAGCAGTAAAAAACTACTAAACCATTTTCATATAAAATAGCACATAACTTTGTAAGTCATCTCACCTAGAAGAAAACAATGTACACAATGAATGCTAACTAATTGTTATTGTCTGAAGGCTGCTAAAAAGCCAAATTCAAAGGCATATCGTAGCTTTTTATACTATTTGAGATTTAGGTGGTATACAGTGCATATTGCATTCTATGTAGAAGAACTGAGTGCAAGATGAATGTACTTGGTACCCATGAAGACATTCAAATGCTTAGAAGACTTCAGAAAAATAAGGTTTGCTTTGAGATATTTCCTTGTTTCCAAGATGTTCTCAATGATAGAGTACATTTGGTTGTACTGTAAAAACATTCCAATCGCCTTGAAAACATTAAGATTTATCATTAGTTCAGAAGCTAATGTTTTCTTCCAGAAATGAGGAATTTAGGAAATGAAAACGATTTTGAAAAAAAAGTTTATTTGTACAATGTTCAAAAATATTGGAAAAATTATGTTTAAGTGAGATATGCATTGTAAGTGGTACTGAATGCATTTCAGCAACCAAGATTTTAACTATAGGAACTTTTAATCTGTGCAATGAAAACCCAACAGAACATATACTGCCATACTTATATACTTCCTGGAGTGAAAATACACTTAAAAGATAAGAAAATCACTAGGTGCTGATGTCTCACACTAGTATTCCTACCTACTCAGGAGGCTGAGATCAGAGAATCACAGTTCAAAGCCAGTCCAGGCCCAAAACAAAGCAAATGAGGGACAAGGTAACAAACAGTACAAGAAATGTACCCAATGCCTAACGTATGAAACTGTAACCTCTATGTACATCAGTTTTATAATAAAAACTTAAAAAAAAAGAAAAGTCTGTAAGATTCTTATCTCCAACTAACCACCAAAAAGCCTAAAGTCGTGCTGTGGCTTAAGTGGTAGACCACTTGCCTTTAGCAAAACAAACAAACAAAAAATCTCAAGGACAGAGCCCATATCCTGAATCTAAGCCCCATGACCAGCACAAAAGAAAAGTAAGATAAGAAAATGAATACATGCCGACAGATTGATCCTGTGGGTCTTATTCTTCGTATATATATGGACACTAAAATATGCTTCAAACTGTGCTTGAGACATTCACTGAACTTAAAAACTTAACTCAAAGTAAATACTATTTTTATAAAGCCAAAATAGTACCACTATGGACAAATTTTAAAGTGAATGAAGAACTTTTTCCTATGCCTTTTCCTATGGGATAAATAAGCCAAGCACTTGTGGCTCTTGCCTATATACCTAGTTACTCAGAAGGCTGAGACCTGAGGATCACAGTTTGAAGCAAACAAAACAGAACAAAACAGTTCATGAAGTTGTTATGCCCAATTAACTACCCAAAATCTGGTAGTGGAAGAATAGTTCAAGAGGTAGATTACTGGGCTGGGGATATGGCCTAGTGGCAAGAGTGCCTGCCTCATATACATGAGGCCCTGGGTTCCATTCCCCAGCACCACATATACAGAAAATGGCCAGAAGTGGCGCTGTGCCTCAAGTGGCAGAGTGCTAGCCTTGAGCAAAAAGAAGCCAGGGGCAGTGCTCAGGCCCTGAGTCCAAGGCCCAGGACTGGCCAAAAAAAAAAAAAAGAGGTAGATTACTGGCCTTAAGCAGAAAAGTTGAGTAAGAGCTTGGAGCCCTGAGTTCATGCCCCAGTACCAATACTAAAACAATAATAAAAACAACAATAATAACAAAATGAAAAGGATAGTTATTTTCTGCATGTAATTGCTGATATATTTACAAATTTATATTAACTGACCATTTATGGAGTATAACCATATAACTGTTTACCAGCATTGTAACAAATAATGTTTTTCCTGAAATAGAAATTTTTAAATACATGCATTTTTTCAGCAGTAACCTCTATTCTAATAAGAAACAAGCTACAGGAGGAGCCTGGGGCTCAGGTAAAGCAATGTGCAGCCTTTCCAGAGCAATTCCCCCAAGTTTATGCATTTTTGCAAGCAATTTTCGTTTGTTGGAAATGTTAATCCTTGGCTCACTGATGCTGAGAACTTGCTAGAATAAACTTCAAATGTGATGACTCCTTTTGATTTGAGATCCAATTTTAGCCATGTCCCTGAACCATCTATTGCCACACCAAAAAGCTCAACACTGTCATTATTTCTTCCCTTTTCCTTATCTTTAAGCCCCTCTCCCGGCTGGACAGATAGAGGACATAGGAGTATGGAGGATGGAGATTTCCCCCACTTTCACCACTTTCTTTTACTTTCAAATTAACTTATGCTGTTTTAATCCCCACCCCTACACCATCCCCTGTCAAAAAAGAAGGAGGCAGTATCAGGATAGAAAGAAACATAGATAAAAGTTTTATTCCCAAGAACACAACTTGTTTAGACTTGACTTTTCAACTATTTACATATTTTACATTTATAACTATTTATATATTTTAAGAAATAAAAAATCAAAATGAAAAATGAAGCTAGTCCATGTGTCAAGTACAGATATAATTTCAAATAGGAGTTGGTTCAGAAACACATGTAGTATGACTATCTCCCCAGCAGTTTATACTCTATGCACACAAAATATAAGATAATTAACCTGGAAAACTGTTTTTCAGTAACTACATTGTTAGTGGAACATCAGTGTTATTATCCTATTTTGTATGTTTGTAGTATCTACTGGGGACAAAGCAAATGAGTAATGATGTTATACTTAGGAATCAGGTAGGAAAAAGAACTTATAAAAAAATGCCTTACTCCTAAATTTAAATCATAATCGCATGGTATAGTTTCTTTCCAAAAGCAAAACACAATTACACCAAAAAGAGACTAACCTACTTCCTAGCTCTGTTGTCCAGAAACTTTTATAACAAGGGCCATATGGGGAAAATTAGCAGTGGTCTATCTCTATTGTGGTTTCCACTACTGTGGTACCACTGCTCCAAAAAAGGAAATAGTCTTCAATGACAGGGTAGAATATATGTGTGAAGTATGCAATGTCCAATAGGAGCCTGGACTCGCCTAACATTCCAGTAAGGAAGCTGGGTCTTTCCCCAAGAAGTGTCAGAGAAGCTGAAGGAATGTCAAAAAGAAATCAAGTTAAAGAATCTTCTATTGATCTAAAAATCTAAAATGGAACAACTGTAGAAGAGATAAGAATGGTCATTGCTGGTCACTAAAATACACTAGAGTGACAAGGTCTCAGTTAAGTTGTTCTTTATCATTAACAGTATTATCAATGTCTTCATCATCACAACTTTTAATGGTCAGTGTGGCTGCTGGAATGTAAGTCCGGGGAGGAACATTGTGCTACAAGGACTTGGTATTGTGCTACAAGGAGTCTAATGAGCCTCTAACTACTGGTACCCTCAAAACCTTGACTTTGCAAATGAGGTCACATACTTCTTTGCCAGTCAAAGAGTGAACACAAATGAAGTTTGTTTATTTCTGCCCAAGGCAGGACACCTAACACAGTTATTTAATAAGGAAAGAGAGAGGAGACACAACAATGGATTATTTATTTATTTTGCCAGTCCTGGGGCTTGATCTCAGGACATGGGCACTGTCCCTGAGCTTCTTTGCCACAGCACCACTTCCGGCTTTTCTATTTATGTGGTACTGAGGAATCAAACCCAGGGCTTCATACATGCTAGGCAAGCACTCTACTACTAAGCCACATTCCCAGCCTAGTGGGTTCATGTTAAAGAATGCTCATCTTCAGATGTTGCACTGTGCTTAGAGCAGTTTTAGGAATAACATTAATCTGTAGACGTTCATAGATCAAATATACCAGCAAGGAAGGTGAGTATTTTAAATGCACTATTTTTGTAAGAGACAGAGTACATTTGCCAAATGTGATTTGAAGTAATAAAGTAACTGAATGCTAGTGATTTACATCTGCAATTCTATCTGTTCAGGAGGCTGAACCCAGCACCGATGATCATAATCATAATAGTAAAAAAAATTATATATTTTATGTACCTCATTTTTTTCCAGCAATCCTAGTGTTTGGATTAAGGGTGCATGCTCTACCACTTGAGCCACACTCTCCTTTATGCTTTCAGATTTTTATTTTCAGTTAGGATTTTGCATTTTTCCCTAGTTGGCCTAGGACCATGATCCTCCCACCTATGCTTCCTATGTACCTGGAAGTACAGACATGGCCATCATGGTCAGCTTATTTGCTGAGTTGGGACCTTACTAACTTTTTGTCAGGGCTGGCCCTGAACTGTGATCTCCTTAATTTCTATCTCCAAAGAAGTTAAGATAACTGGTATAACCCACTACAGCTAAACTATATGAAATATTTTCAAAGTCTGAGTAATTTTTTTCCTTTCTTTTCTGTCATACATAGGTAGATGATGAATAGATAGACAGACAGACAGATCATTGAGGATTGAAGTCAAAGCATCACAAATTCTGGGCACTCTATCACTCATATGTATCACACACATCTCCCAGCTAAGAAACATTTTCAACTCTGTACATGTTAGAGCTTCATTGTTCAATGTGATTGCTACACAGTCCATGTAGCTATTAGATTTCAATAGTATTTAAAATTCAGTTGTGGAGTTGCACCAGCCAAATTTCTGGTATTCAATGACCTCAGGTAGCTGGTGACAGCTGGACATGCCACTTCAATACAATGACCCCCAGCAACACAGAAAGTGTACGTGGCCATCAGCAGGAGAATGTCAATCCACATTTGTTTTTGAGGATCAGTTTTCCTTACCAGCAAACTAAAATGTCTTGGAGAACATTTCTATGATAGATAAACAGACCTGTCAAGTATTTGAAAGTGTTACCAGCACATTGTGCATGCAGTTAATAGGTAAGCTGGAGCCTTCATAGTCATCTTTTAAAAATTCCTCAAAAGTTCACAGCTTTGGAGCAAACAAGGCTTTCTTTTTGTTGTTGCTGTTTCTTGTTTTTTTTTTGTTGTTGTTGTTTTGTTTTGTTTTAAAGTAGGGCACCTCTCCTTAATGTGAAAACAGAAGAATCAAAGCAAATGTCTTACTGAGCAATTAATCCTTCAATAATTCACATGAGTGATAGGTCATTTGGAGGGTTAACCTGGCTTTCTGACCACACCGTCCGCTAACAGATGTCTGGGTTCGGATGTACACAACAGAACACAAGGTATCTGTTTCACATGCATCTGTTCCCGAACAGCTTAGGCAGATTAATACTTAGCATAGATCCTGCTCGGCTAAGTTCTACATAATCACTAACTCTCATTGTTTCAGAATTGATTGGTATTTTTTTCTTGCTTTCACCATTTTCTACTTTATCTTTACCATTATTAATTACTGGCAACCAAACATGTTTGTATAAACTGAAAGTTCAAGGAAATTATTTTGAGAAACAAAAAAGAAAACTAAAAAAAAAGTAACTAAAAAAAGTAACATAACATTGTGTAATATGAAACTAGAAGAAGATGGAAAAATAGTTGCAATCAAACATTAAGATTTGAAATATTCCTTTTGTTTTTAAAACACTCTGAACATACTATCCTCACACTGATCAAACAGATTATGAAAATTTGGACCAAGAAATTTGAAGAGATTACTTAAAAACAACACAGAATGAAGGTAAGACAAGGAAAGGAATGAAAAAACCTGTTTACAACTAGCCTTGACTAAACTCTCTTCTTCAGACATGTGGTTGCTTGCCTTCCAGAAGCTATACCTGTAAAGAAGCAATTGCCAGTCCCTTGGATTCATTATAGCTGAAAAGTTGCTGCTGTAAAATACAATACACACACCAGACAGCTGACCCCATTGACCATTCAAACCTTACTCAGATTTCTCTCAGTGGACAAAATGCTCAGTGTTTTCCTTTTTAAGAGGCGACTTCACAGGTAGTTAGAGCTGATAGTATTTTGAGATGATAGGCCACAAATCCTTTATTTTGCAGGTGAATAAACAGTAACTTAGAGAGGTAAACCCACTTGCCCAGTTCAGTTATACACCTTGCTTGTTGCAGAGACAAGATCCTGGGCCTGGGACTGTCCTACATGGCCAACAGGAGCAGTTACATAATACTGGGGGAGAGAGGACACTAATGACCAGGCAATGCATTTTCATACTTAAAGGTTCTGTCCTATAAGAAATTACGGCAAGGCACCTATGGTTTATGCCTGTAATCCTAGCTATTCAAGAGGCTGATCTCTGAGGATCAAGTTTCCCGTCAACTGAGGCAGAAAGTCTGTGAAACTCTCTTCTATGGTTAACTAGCAAACACTGGGAAGCCCAGCTGTGGCTCAAGTCAAGTGGCAGTGTCAGCCTTGATTGGAGAAGCTAAGGGGGAGACAGGGCCCAGGCCCTGAGTTCAAGCCCCAGGAGCATGAGGACTGGGGAAACCCAGGATGCCCAAAGCACTGGAAGATAGCAAAACTACAGCTGGACCTAGAATCCATATGTTTGCATTCTTCATAAAGGCAACACTGGGTAGTTCGGATCTCCTTCCAGCCTCTGGCTCTGTTGTCACCTCCCCTGGCCCCTGTTTTCTTTTGAGGATGGCCAGCAGACGCAGAGTGTGACCTGGGTCCAGGATAGGCACTGGAGGTGGGAAGCCAAGCGGGAGAGAAGCGGATGGTAGCAGAAAGGTCCTGCGTGGGACGGGGGATGGAGCTGGGCGGGAGGTGGGGGCGAGGGGGGAAGGGGGGACTGGACCGAGCCTTGAGCAAGGCAGAGCTGGAGCCCCCCTGGCGACCAGAGAGGGGCGGGGCGGGACTCCATGGCGCGGTAACGGAGAGAAGGAGAAGGGGACGGCCCTGGGGGCAAGCAGGCACGGGGTGGGGGAGGGGCCCTCTAACCTGCGGGGCGCTCGGGCAGAATGGGGCGCCACCTCAGGGTGCGCTCGCTCAGCACCACGTCGCAGCTGCCCCTTCCGATCTCGAAGATGCCCCGGAGCAGAACGCGCTCCCTCTGGGGCTGCGCTGTGGGCGAGGAGGCCGACCCTTCCTCCTGGGCACCCACCAGGGCGCTCACCCGGCTTCGGCCTCTCCCACGGGGCATGGCAAGCTTGGGTCCCGGGTCCGCGAGCCCTTGGCGGGAAGCTGCCTCAGCCAGGCTCCAGCGGCGTCCGGCGCTGCTAAGGCAACCGCGCGTTCCGCGGAGGCTCGGGAGGAAGGCGGGGCTGCCCGGTGGGATGCGGGGGAGGGATCTGGGAGGAGTGGGGGTGAACCTAGTCCTACGCCTAGCCCTGACAGCTGGGCTGCTCACCCACCACAAAAGGTTGAGGGCCTGGAGCGGGAAAACATGATTCCCCTTGCTCAGTTCTCACTGTGCGTTAGGACGGACCCATTGCAAACTCGGAGTCCTAATAAACCTCAGCACCCCAAGCTTCCTCTCTCAGTCTCGCGTCCAGGGAGGGGTCTAGTTACAAAGCACATTTTGGTTGAACAGGGCTGGAAATACTACATTACTACATTTCTAAGTACATAATTACTCTCTCTAAGAACATAATTGGAGTTGCGTGGGTATAAAGAGCAGGGGTGTGTCAACCCCCTTTCTGTGGTGCTATTCTGGAGAGCTGTTGTATGCTGGGGAGAGCTGATCTTCAAACAGCTGGAATAGAGTGGGGAGCTCTCACCACACGCACTCCTCCTCAGATGTCTAGTGTGCACACACACATTTGCATCTGACAAAGTATTAAGGCAAAAGACCTCTGTGATCTAAGACATCAAGGTCCTGTTTTCTTTAAGTTACCACCTCCTTAGTCTTCACCTGAATTTAGCTCTCCAGTGGAGAGATTACCACCAGCAGCTTGCTTGTTCTCCAAAGTGCTAGGTCTATATAGTAGTTCTAAGTAAAGAAGAGCCTTGGGTCATTCACTCTTTCTCCAGATAGCCTGGACTCCTGAATTAGCTGACGTCTGGAAAAGGAAAGAATTTGGCAGGCTAGTGTTCTCATTCTTGGCTCAATGCAAGTTACTTGAGAAGTTGTTTTTAAATCCAGTTGATCAAGCTATAGTCAAAGACAAGTTGGAATCTCTAGGAGTGGGATCCAGACTTTAGGATTTGTTTTTAATTTCTTAATGAGATTCTAGTATTTAACGAAAGATGAGAATCATTTCTGTAAGTAGAATAACCAACAACAGGAGTGATCATTTGTGATTGGGAGGCGTAGAGAAAGTGAGTTCCCATGAAATTTTTTGGAATTAGGCATTCACATGTATGGAGCTGTAACGAATGTCTCCACCACCCCACTACCCCTTAACTGATAAATGCCAGTTAAAAGAAAAGAAAGTGAATCACCAATGAAGATGCAGATTAGGAGGTAATTCAGGAGGCTTTTTATGAAGTCTTAATCCTATGGAGAAGTCATGTGTTTAAAAGGAAATTAAGTTCATGTCATTATGGATTATGGATATGGGCCTGGGGTGCTAGTGGCTCAACAATTCCCTTAAACAGATAGTCACTTTTCATTCACTCTCATGGTCTCATGACAAAGTCAAGCAGAAGAGGTAACTGCAGAAGAGCTGCTCCAAGCACTCTGCTCAGACTCCATGGGCCTAGCCAAATCCCCTTTGGACATAAAGCTCCCATGTGCCAGTTAAGCTAGGGCTCTTACTGTTCAGTGCTCTAAAAAAAAATACCCAGGCTTCCACAGTAAGCAAAGAAGAGTTTCCATTTGATCTGATTGCAGCAAACTGCTTCTTGGAGTAGGAGTGCAGCTGGTGCTAAACCTATGCAGGCTTCAGGTTGTTGGCTCAGCATTCATTGGTGGGAAAGGGATAGTGTGCCCTTCAGTTGCATTTGTGGAGTCAGTGTCTTATATTCACAGCTGTCAGCCTATCCAACCCATTGGAGCTCACTGGCCTTTCAAAAGCTCAGAATAGCCAGCACAAATAGACCAAGGCAATGGCTCATTCTTAGAACCATTGCAAAAAGACAGGTTGCCATTACTTATTTAAATTTGGCCAGGAGCTAACAACCTTGGTCTTGATTTGCCTTGAAGATGAAAGTAATAAGGGTTGTGTTACAATCATTCCCCAGGACAGACCCTTCTCTTCTATAGCTCTGAAGACAATTATCATTAAGTATTGTACAAAAGGATTTAAATTCAACATGTCTGTTTCTGAATACAATGTATCCTGACAAAAACTCTTCTGGATCTCTAGAAATTGTGGTGTCCCAGACCTATATTCTCAGGATCTGTTTCTACATACACATGTACACACACACACACACACACAGAGAGAGAGAGAGAGAGAGAGAGAGAGAGAGAGAGAGAGAGAGAGAGAGAGCGTTCAGTTCCATGTTTTGTATCCTATCCAGGGCTCCACAGGGAATGCATCAGGCTAAGTATCCTGAGTTTCAGATATGATGTCTATCTCTCTACCTTTCACCTTCACTTGGCTACCCAATAAGCATCAAGACATATCTAAAACCAAACTCATGATTTTCATCAAAAACATATTGCTCATGCAATTTATCAAATCAAAAAGGATGTCATCAAAATTTGACATAATCCTTGCATTAATTTCTTACATTTCACATCCATCCCACTAACAAGTTCTGTCCATTCCACCTGCAAAAACTATTTCTCCCAGCCTGTGCTGGTCCTCATCTTACCTCTGCACCTCTCTTGTGGGTGTTTCTTCAATCTGGGCTTTTCTCTCATTCTGCACTGGCACTTCCAGCTTAAATCCTATTTTCCACCCAGGTGCTGCCTTGCTCTTTGAAAGTGATGAGGACTTCATGAGCAAGGATCACTCCCTACTTAGGACCTTCCAGTGACTTACCATCACTCTTAAAATATAGCCAAAGTGCTTAGCAAGGCTATAGGGAAAGGTTCTCTAAGACCTAGCCCCTGAATATCACTCCAAAATATCTACTAACTCTACTTGCTCAGTCACTCAAGCCTTCTTGCTTGCCCTCATATTTACTGTGCCTAGACACCTCTCTGGGCAGTAGCCTTTACTTTTTCTTCTGACTAGACTCCCTTCCTACCTTGTCACCTATACTGCATCAGATGACTCATCACTGTTTACTTTTCTTGAGGGTCACTTCCTCAAGAGACCATTCATGAGTGTCCTCCATAACCTTCTATCTTGTGATACGGAGGGTTCTCTTCCTATTGCTGTTAAAATGAGTTACAGATTTAGTGACTTAAAAAACAAACATTCCTACAGATAAAATCATGAAACCAAAATCTATTTCACTGGATGAAAAGCCAAGTTGTAGACAAACTGCATTCTTTTTTGTAGATTGCCTGCATTTCTTGAAGAAATAAGGAAGGGGGAACTCTTGCTCCCTACTTCCACCATGAAAGCCAACAATTAGCGTCTTCTCTCCTCTGCTTCTATCTTCTCTTTCTCTGATATAGACCTTGCTTCCTTCCTCTTGTAAGGAAACCTGTGATGATGACATTGGGCCTGCCTACATAATCCTAAACTCCATTGCATTTGCAAAGTCCCTATTGCTACATAAAATATCACATTGACATGTCTGTGATAGGTAATAAACATCTTTAGGTAACTATTCATCTCTACTAGACCCTGATTTGTTTTTTTTTTTTTAGAAATAATTACCAATTATATATGTTTAGTTCTATGTACATACTTCCGTTTTTTTATCTAGCATCTTCAGTGAATGAGTTAATATACTTACTAACAGAAGTTGAATATGAGAACCACCAAGCAAGTTTTAAGTGGTATTGGTAGTAGGTTTTTAGAAACAAATTAGAGCTCTGTTAGAGCAGAGAAATTCCCAGTTTGCAGCAAAACCCTAGGATGAAGTAAGTGCTCAGTAAATATCCAAACAAATGAAAGAATTTCTCATTTATCTGAACAAATGAAGCCAAGGTACCACAAATTTTCTCCCTACTTTCTGAAGATTACTTTTCCCATAAATAATTTACGTGGGTGCCAATCATAATCTCCAAAGACCCAATCCTGAATGTTGTAATTCCAAGTGCTGAAACCCATAACGACTGAAATCCATAAAGCCTGAAATCCCTAAAGATTAAAATGCCTAAAAACACAATGCTCAAAGATTAAAACCTGAATGATAAGATTCTGAAAGCCCAAATCCTCAAAATAGTAATTCCCATGAAAAAAAGCTACAACTAAGCTTAGAGTGACAAATTTTGAGAAAAGAGACCATGTATTATATCAATGGCAAAAACTTTAGTTTTAACCTTCAAACATAAAATTCCAGAAACTTTTAGGGAATTGAGTCTTATTTGCCTGAAGAAGCTTGTGAAGTTACTGACGGGTTCAAAATTAATGAGCATGGCAGGATACAAAGATCGTTCATTAATACCTTACTTAAAAAGTGTTCCAGGCAGAGTAAACAGCAACAACAGAGCCTTCAATGAGAATGGAATTCGCTTAATTGAAGAGCATTATTGAAAGCTCATATGGTAGGACACAACTATAGTAAGAATGGAAGAGAAATGGTAGAAGCTGTAACCTGAGTAGGTGGACAGGAATCAGATTACATAGGGTCCCGCAGGTCATGGCATAATTTTGGATTTTGTTATACCTTCAGTGACAACCCCTTAAAAATATCTTGTAAATTAGAGTTTTGCTTTTTTTTTTTTTTTTTTTTTGCCAGTCCTGGGGCTTGAACTCAGGGACTGAGCACTGTCCCTGGCTTCTTTTTGCTCAATGCCAGAACTCTACTGCTTGAGCCACAGTGCTACTTCTGGCCTTTTCTCTATATGTGGTGCTGAGGAATCGAACCCAGGGCTTCATGTATATGAGGCAAGCACTCTACCACTAGGCCACATTCCCAGCCCTAAAATTTTAAAATACAATATCAATGGTGAATTGATAATCTAGGAACTCATTTGTAATACAAACTACAAACTGAAACCAACAAACTTTGGAAGATGAAAGGAAGAGTTTATTGCAGTTGGTCCCAAGCAGAATGAGATCTCTTTGTGGCTTGTCCCACTCCAGTGTCTTTGTTGGCTGTGGATTTCTCTGCTTCCTTCTCAATTACTTATAAGTGACCCAGACTTCTGCAGGATGTCTTGCTGGTCTGTGTCTCTGAGTTTGTCTCACCCCCTTTAGATGTTTTGTTTCATGGCACACTCAAGCCTACCTGGAAACACTGTTAGCAGTAGAAGAGAAATTTTTATGGTCCTCCACTCAAACTTGAATATCAAAAAGCCATGCATATTGAGGAGATGATTCTAAGCCTAACTAAATCCATTCCAAACATAATAGACTGTGTTACTAGTAAATTAGTGCTCTTACTATTTGATGCTCTGAAAGAATTACCCAAGCTATAGCCAGAACTGGAAGTACAATGCTCAGAAAGCTTCCTGAAAATGTGTTGAAAGGAATTTTAATGTACTGAGGTTATATATAAAAATTTCAGGGTTGAGTCATAATTCTGAAACACAAAACTCAAAAGATTGACATCTCAGAGATTTAGCATCATTAAAATGAGGCCAAATATTTTGCACTGTAACAGTAGGAAAGATGCTTTGCACACATTAGGAACTGAATGGTCCAACCATGGTAGAGTCAAGGTTGTAAAGGTATAAACTAATCTGAAACCATTCTTTTGAGAAGATAGCAGTGTCACTCTGCTTTCACATGGTTTTCACAATTCCACTGTTGTTTCCCAAGGTTCATATCACCATCCTCAGTTGTCCAAGACAGTTGTAGACTTTGGTAATGTCCATATGGATCTGTTTTATAGGCATGTAGGTTGCAAGAATTGTGGGTAAAAAGGGCTTCTATCCAGATTTCAGAAGGAATCGAAGGCCATTGAGTATTTGAATCTCAATATGCTGCCCCTGAGAGGTTGATGTGGGAAGCTGTGAGGGTAAAACACAAGGTTCAGTATAGACTCCAGGATGTCAGAGATGCCAGGAATATGAAAAATCTGCCAAGAAAATATACAAGCAATGATTGGAGCCAGCACAGGAAAATGGTTATACATGCTGCATCCAGAAAAGCTCTAGTGACAAATAGGCATAAGCACTTTGGAACCTGCCCTGCCACCAGGTACCTCAGATACTAGGATTAGAGCTACATATAGGATTTAATGTTCACTCTGCTGGGCTTCATTCAGTGTTTCTACTCTTTACTTTGTGTTCTCCTGTTCTTCCACTTTGAATGATGATGCTTATGCTGTACCATCCTATCTTAGGGATACATAACTTGTTTTATTTTTTATAAGAACTCACTACTAAGTATCTTCCTTGAGTCCCAGAGTAGACTTGTACTTAATTTTTGAGAAATGATGGCATTGTTGAAACTTTTGGGGACTCTTGGAGATACATAAAGTACATTTGGCATTAGAAGATGGGCATGAGCCTTTGGGGAACAAGAGAGGAATGTTAATGATTTAGGTCTGAATATCCCCCAAAGGACATATGATGAAGGCTTTGTTGTGAACCAATGGCATTATTAAAAGGTGATGGAAACTTTAGGAGGTGGGCCTGTTTGGAAGAAATTAATCATTAGAGACATGCCTCAGAATAATGTATCTTGTTACCTCCGCCCTGCTTCCCTCTCTTTGCTTTCTGCCTACCACTTATGCCCAAGCTCCCACAACAATGGTGTTCTGTCTTATCTCAGTCCCAAACAACAGAGACATGCAACAATTGAGTAAAACATTTGAAATCACAAGCCCAAATAATTATTTCCATTTTTTCCAAATTATTTATCTCAGCTGTCTTTTACACAGTGATAAAAAGTGAATTAACAGAGCTGGTAATTGTGTGCATCCAGTTTTATGACTGAAGTCTTCTGAAATACCATAAAAAAATCCAACTTATATCTTTTGGTAAATTTAATGAAAATCCCACCATGAATCATCACTATATATGTAGTCACTTTAAGAGCTAAAATCTTAAGACTTTTTTGTTGTTTGTTTGTGATTTTATTTTTAAATTTATTTATTGTCAAGGTGATGTATAGAAGGGTTAGAGTTTCATAAGTAAGGCAGTGAGTATATTTCTTACTAGTCACCTCCTCGCTCATTTTTCTCCCACCTTCCCCCATCCCCAATTCCCAACCACCCCCATGAGTTGTACAGTTGGTTTACAGCATATATTTTTGTAAGTATTGCTGCTGCATTGGTTCACTTTTTATCCTTTGTCTTTCCATTTTGATGTTCCCCTTCTCTTCCCTAGTTCCAATGAATGTATATACAATACCCAGGGTACCAAAAGCTGCAACAGTGACATCAGAGGTAAATCCCTGGGGAAGAAAAACAAAAGAAAAAAGCAAAATTTCACATGGCATGTTGAAAATAAGAACAACAATGATAAATGACTTGTTTCCATAACTTAGAGTTCATTTCGCTTAGCATCATCTTATGTGTTCATATGTACATAGCTATTGAGATATTGTGGTCTTCTCCTAGGATTATCCTAGACATGTACTAGTTATTCCCAATTAGGAAAACCATAGAGTCTATGTTGCTTTGGGTCTGGTTCACTTCACTTTTTTCCAAGTTCTTCCATTTCCTAATGAATGGGACTATGTCAATCTTTCTGAGAGAGGCATTGAATTCCATTCTGCATATGTACCACATTTTCTTGATCCATTCATCTACTGAGGGTCATCTAGCTTGGTTCCATATTTTAGTGATGGCAAATTGTGCTGTGATCTTTGCCACATGTAGATTAGAAAGATGACAATGTAATATAGATTACAAAAAGCAAAGTTGAGAAGCATTCCCTCTTTTTAGATACACAAATGTTTACTAATTAGGTCAATATTGTAATAACAGCTTTCTGTAGTCAAATTTGTAATGCATGCTTTGTAAAATAACTGGAACTCTCAAAACATCTTTATACAATATATATTTATGGTTCTGGAAGTGATAGGATACATAGCATAGCAAATTGTAAAAAAAAAATACTATGACAGTGAAATACTAGATAAACAATCTTTTAAGCAGAGAAAACCACAAACGAAATTTTAATATATGGAATAGTGCATTATGTGGCAGATCATAGGCAACTGCAAAGAAGTATTCCATAGAGGTGTAATCAGAGAATAATGTACTGTATTTTGAAGTCTTATATCATGATGGTTATTCGCTTTTATTCTTTTAGGGCATGGTTCTTCTGAGGCAATACATTCACATTCATTTCCTGTGGATCAATATAGACCAATATAAGCATAGACACCAAGTAGAACAATTAATGTAAACAGACCTAGCATGACTTTATATAGTACTTCAGTTGACTTCATGTCCCTTTCTCGGGTCTTTCCTTTCTGGCCAATCAAAAGTTGATGCTTTCTGCTTGGGTGGCTGAGAACAGTAGGACCACAGTTCAAAGCCAGGCTGGATAGAAAAGTTTATGAAATCTATTGTCAATCAATAGCTGAGTGTCATGGAGCCTGGCTGGCATTCCAAGCTATATGCAGCGCTGAGAGTGGGAGAATAACCCATGGCCACAGAAGGAAAGCTGAACTCTGTGGCATGATCTTGTGATCCCAGTGACAAGGAGAAGCTTAAAAGTAGGTGCAAACCTGAATGGGAAGCTAGATTTTATCCTAAAAATAACCAGTGAAAAACATGGCTAGATTTGTGGCTTGATGACATGATACCTGTCTAAAAAGCATGAGGCCTTAAGTGAAATCTCCAGTACCACAAAAAAAAGAAAGAAAAAGAGAGAAAGATGACATTTGCTCATCAGTGTGTTCTTGTTCATACTTACCACTATTTAAAAGTAGGCAGATGATTTATGTGTTCATCTCTTATCAGATTCATACTTTAATCACAGCAGTGACTCAGCTTGTTTATTTCTGGCTTTATCTCCTGTACACAAAACAATGTTTTTATTATAGCAGTGCACTGTAACTGGCTTAAGGTCTTGAGAATAAATTAATATTTAAAGTTGAATTCCCATGTTAATTTCTTATATTGCTAAACGTACTGTGCTTTATGGATAAGAATTGAAGAAACTTTTTTTATTAATTTTCTTTTGCTAATGTGCTTTGAATGAGGTCATCTGGGGTTATGTTCATCTCTCAGTTATTTCTAGTGCTCAGTGGGCACATTGTCAAGGTGTCAAGGGGGCTTCTTCCTTCTCATGCTGAGTGGACATTTTGTCAGAATGCTCCTGCTACTCTGCATCCTGCTGCCTAAAAGGTAGAAGACCATATGTCCCTGAAACAATTATAGAAAAAAAAATTAGAACAAATCCCAGAATCCCACTATGTCAGAATAGCAAATTCTCAGTGTATGCCAGTTTTCTTTGCACTCATATTCAGATTCTGTTTAAAATGAATTGCTCAGCTATGTTCTAGAACACATCTCACCCAATGTGATCTACAGCCTCTCAATGGGCAGTAAGAAGAAACGGGGGGAAAGGAACAGATTTCTCTTACTTTTCTCTCAAGTATTTTAGCCTCCCTGTCATTTAGTTATATCAAGTTGATTGATATTCATCAACTTGAAGTAAAATTTGAAATGTGTTTCTGCCAAATAAGTAGCTTGAAGCATTTTATAGTAACTGCTAGCAATGCTGTATTGCAGAATCTTAAATTAAGTGTAACTAGGCACACAAATGAAACAGGCAGTGAAGAAAGGCATTATACAGAGGAGACAGTCTTTCTCATTATTGAAAATAACTTGCTGCTCACAGGCTTTTCAGCCATAGGCACAGAGAGTTTTCATAGGACTGTCTTTTCCCCTTATTTTATTACTTTAGTATTGTTATTGTTATTATTTTTAAGTAAGATTTTATTTCTCCCATGAAAAATGTTATTGTTCACGTGGTTCAGAGTCAACATTCCTGAGTTACTACATCCCATACAAAGTCATAAAGAAAATGGGTCCTGGTGCCTCATGTCTGTAATTCCAGCTGCACAGGAGGAAGAAGTAAGAGGATTTCAGTCCAAGACTGATTCTGTCAAAAATGCAAGATACTATCAGAAAAGTAAACTAAAGCAAAAAATGATGGGAGTACTTCTTAAGTGGAAGAGTGCCTGCCTACAAAGCACAACCCTGGGTTCAAGGGCTTTACAACTTTCTACTTCACTATCTCTACATGCCAAAGGACTCCTCTGTTGGCCCATGAATAGCTGCTGGAGTTTTAGGTATCAAATCCTCTCTACAAAAATGGCCAGGAGGGGTCAGAGGCATGGCTCAGGTGGTAGAGATCCAACCAATGAATGAAAGTGTCAGATACTGAGTTTGAATTCTACACTAGGGGAAAAACTGCCCAAGAAAGAATGGAAAGGCAAAAGAAAACCTTTCTGTCTTTCCCAAAGTTTCTTCTTGAGCATTTCTCAAAAAATGCTTCTCATATTGAGACGGGTAAGTGTTTCAAAATCTAGTTCAGCAGACTTGTTCTCAGGTCCTACTGATTAGAATTGGCCACTATGTCTGCAGTCTAGTATCACCTGGGGAGACTTGGAGCCAGGACGTCTTTTTCTCTTTCTTCCAAGAAGAAAGCATGAGAGACTAGCATGGAGGAAGAAGTTGGCAAAAACTGTGGGTGAGAAGACAATTAGTGCTTCATCATCTTTTTCTTCCAAGATATATAACGTATCTATATTGGATAACAAACAATCCCAAAATATGTTGACTTAAATCCATAATCATTTATTATTTCTATGATTCTTTCAATTGGCTGAACCCAACCAGTTAGTGCTACTTCATCGAGTGTCAACTAAACATACGTGTTTTAGCTGGAGGCACAGCTGGTGCTGGAGCTGAATAATCCAAGATGGTCCCATTCACATATACAGCATTTCTGATAGCCTTGCTGGAATGCCCCTCCCACTTCCACTCCCTCTCCTCCCCCTCCCCCGATGTGGCTCTTAATCATTCAATCATCTATCTTTGGCTTCAAAATGTTCCAAGAAAGTAGAGGCTATAGGCTTCCTAATTTTAATATTTGCTTTGAGGCCATTAATTGCTTTTAGAAATTTTTCCCAGCCAGAGTCCATCCTGGTTCGGCATGACTTCACCTTAATTTTCATCTTACATCTTTTTATTTATTTATTTTATTTTTATTTTTGCCAGTCCTGGGCCTTGGACTCATGGTCTGAGCACTGTCCCTGGCTTCTTTTTGCTTAAGGCTAGCACTTTGCCACTTGAGCCACAGTGCTACTTCTGGCCGTTTTCTATATGTGGTGATGGGGAATTGAACCCAGGGCTTCATGCATATGAGGCAAGCACTCTTGCCCTCATCTTACATCTTAATTCTATCTGGAAAGACAGAATTTCAAAATAAGTCATATTCTTAGGTTCTGGACAGTGGTGAATTTCTAGGGGCCAAAAGATGGGAGGAGGAGATGAAGTTAACCACATTATAGCAAATATACTTTTATTTCCCTGGCAATATATTTTATGAAAGATAAATGTATTGGTAGTTAATAAGGTAAATGATCTCTTTGCTTAGCAGTTTAGAGATAAGGCAATGTTAAAATAGGGTTATTTTCTTTACCTGTAAATCTCATAATATCTAAAAATATACCGAAAACCCTCCAAAACATTTCCTATATTAAATAAGAAACTATTTTAGTGAGGAAATATAAAATAAGTATCACTATTAAGATTTAGTTATAATCTATATGCATTTGTTACCATTGTTGCTTACTGTTGTATATTGTGTCATTGGCTAGGATAAATATGATTTGGGTTGTATGTTAACAATGACTGATGTTATCCTCAATAGAATTCTTCATTTTCATCTCTGTTCTTGTATGTGGATATTTATTAGCTATGTACTCATAGTCAGGCACATATTATAACTTTATAACTCCCTGCCATGAGCTGACACACAATATTGTTGTTAGTGACAGGGATGGTAAGATACTAATAGTTTTCTTAATGTAAAACCCCTTCATTGACATCAGCGTAACTCTGACACCACTATGAGGAAAATAGTATTCAGGTGCTAAATTTATACATTGAATGTTTTAAAGTAGGAATTCTAGGCTAACAATATTTTCATATAATCCTAAATATAGGACATAATGCAGGCATAGCAATGATTAGAAAGACAAAAGTGTCATGCATTCCAGAGAATCTTATCACATGAAGAAAAAGAGAGATGGTCTGAAAAATGTGCCTATGATATTTTATTCTATTTCAAGACTATATTGAACCAACTGATATCAATAAAAAAATGGCTGCTTAATAACAATTACTGATCCTCAAAAGGGAGGAAGAAGGAAGTTGGATACAGTGGCTTAAGCCTTAATTTCTTGATACTTAGAAGAGATCAGAAGGATCACAATCTAGGCCAGCCACAACAAACAAAATGACTCTGTTCAAAAATAAAAGCAAAGGGGCTGGGGATATGGCCTAGTGGCAAGAGTGCTTGCCTCATATACATGAGGCCCTGGGTTCAATTCCCCAGCACCACATATACAGAAAATGGCCAGAGGGGGCGCTGTGGCTCAAGTGGCAGAGTGCTAGCCTTGAGCAAGAAGAAGCCAGGGACAGTGCTCAGGCCCTGAGTCCAAGCCCCAGGACTGGCCAAAAAAAATAAAAAATAATAAAAAAAAAAATAAAAGCAAAAAAGGCAGAAGGTGTGATTCACTACTAGGCACCTGCCTAGTAGTGCAACTCCCTGAGTTTAAGCCCCAGTGTCACCAAGAAAATGAATTTTAATTGATTTATTTGTTGTCAAAGTGATGTACAGAGGGCTTACAGTTTTATACAAAAGGCAATGAGTACATTTCTTATTCAACTTGTTACCTCCTCCATCATTTTTCTCCCACTTTCCCTCCTCTCCAATCCCCCCCAAAGAAAATGATTATTTGAAAAAGGAGGAAGGAGTGTATGACTTTTTGAAATTTCAACTGCTCTCTTCCCTTTAGAATTAATCTTTGAAATGTTTACAGAGTCAAGAAATATTTGTGGTATGCTCCATTCTCAACCCACTTGGTAGAGAACATAATGGTTACAACAACAAGCTTTGGCATTGAATTTGTATCCTCTGATTCCTTTGGAAAGTAAATAGCTATTAAGCTCTCTTTGGCCTTGTATGCACCAGAATAATAGCATAACAACTGCAAACAGAAGAAACATGTTTCCTGTTCTGGTGGAGCCTGCATTTGATTGGTGGACATAGTTTATTATGAACTAAGCAAATAAATACACAGCATAGCTCTGGATATACAATGCATTGGAGAAAGAAGGCCTATCATATAACTTTGGTGATTTGTGTTGAATGTGGGGTTGAATGTGGTTGCTACATTAGATGGAATTAGAAACGGTTTCTATCAGGAAAAAGCTTTGGAATAAGAACCTAAGTGCTGAAATGAAGCCACAAACATAAATATCAACATGTTTCCTTTTCTGTAGTTTCCTCACCTGCAGTCTTCTTTTGATGATGCCCTGTGTCCATGGATGAACAGCACTCAACACTGACCTGGTGTGTGAGGCCATCTTTCTGACAAACTGAACTATTAGACATAAAAGTCCAAAACAAGGTTAGTTTTTAATGTTAACAGTAAAGAAAATTGCCAGGTTTTGTCATATATACTAGACTGTACTTATTCCTATTCACTCAATGGCAGTTGACAGACCCATCTTTTTGGATTGCTCTTAACTGGGGAACCTATAGAGATGGTGTTACCACTATTTTTTAACCTCTAAATTAGCTATATGAAATATCTAGATGACAAAAACCACATTTAATGTATCTGAAAACTTAGTCTAGTATTAACATAGCCTTAACATGTGCACTTTAAGGCATCTTAAAATTAACAGTGTAACTAACCACAAGTCCCCAGAGACAATGCCCTTGTCATTGCCACTAGCTTGGCTACATAGTTAATTCCATCAGAGTCACTGAACCAAATGTTAGTGTATATGAAGAGAATCCATGAGTCATTTGCCAATACAGAATTCTCCCTCACATAGGGAGGCAGACGATCTCAACTTCTAAGTGCAAACAGCGCAGATTTCTAGTTGAATGGTTCTTGACAATAGCGTCCTCTACAACATAATGTCTGGCTAGGAGCCAATGATTATGCCACCATACAAATCAGAGAGCATCTGACACCAGAGTTCCTCTTTGCCATGATAACAATGAGAGTTCTCAGTCCTGGTGTTCCACAAGATGTTCCATTGGCTCATTCGTTCATATATTCATTCATCTATCTATCTATCTATCTATCTATCTATCTATCTATCTATTTATCAGACCCTGGAATTAAATATTTTATTTAGGTGGTTTTGAAGAAGTAAGTGGCACTGGGTAGAAAGAAAAGGAGGTGTTAGTGTAATTTAAGAACATCTCTGTTATTTTTACATGTTCTACTGTGATAAAATATCTGTTTTGAAACCTGGTTTTACTGATTGTTTAATAGATGTTTCCACTTTAAATTTCTTGTATAATTATACTACTAAGACAGCTTGGTTCAAACTGTTAGCTAATGAGCCATATATCACTTCAATAATTGCTAGTTTCTTTCAGAAAATGCATTAGTCTTGTAGGAATGTATACCAACTCTCAAACATTACAAACAGGAATGTTTAAAGAGTAGTAAATTACAACATAGAAATTCTATTTCAAATGTTATTTTAATCTTAGAAGTACAGATATTCTGAAGACTTTATAATCTTCCATTTAAATTTTCATTTGGTTATCTTTCTAAGGATTGAAAATATATAGATCATGCTGTATAATTGGGATTGAATATGTAAATGAAATCTGTTATATACACAGTATTCCTATTCAATGAGAATTATATTTTTAGCCAAATTTCACTTCCAACTATGAAATTATCTGATGACTTTTAAAAACAGCTCCCAGAAATAATTATTCAGAAGATTTTTACATTAAATAAGAACCAACTATCCTATATGATAGAAGTATATATTATTCAAGATTATGAAATACACAGAACTCAACTATAACAGGCACTGGATAGCAAAACTTTAATTTTTTTCCAAATAAAGTGAAAGTTACGTCCTAGTTTTTGTTTCACATTCTATGAAACATTTTCTTATTAGCTGGGTAAAAGTACTAGCCAATTGTAAGAACTGAATAACAAATCCTAAAAGAAAAGAGGAAGAACATTTGATGGTTTCTTGTGGTTTGAAAATGCTTTCCAAATATTCATTAAACATTTAAGTGAGTAAATTTGTAGAATATGTTTCTGACATTGGCACTGGTTCTGTGGCATTTCTCTGATCAGATGGAAGTGCTCTGTGTTATGCAGAGTGCATGCAGTTCATTCATGCATAAACAATATCATTTTCATAAATTAAAACCTCCCCTGCAGAAGGAACATCTGTGCCTGCCTTTGAATAAAAGATGGTGGCATGTGAGTTACTCCCTGACTGACTGAAAGAATCCCTATGATTTAGAATAAAATAAAGCAAAATGAAAAAAATCAAACCTAACTTCACCCTTCAGTATACCTTTCCAAAAAACACAAAAAGTCCATGGTTTAGTTTTTTCTGCTTGCTGTTTTAAAAGCTGAGATTCTTGAGACGTCATTCTTTCATTATTTCTTCTGCTCACTGTATCAACAGTTTTTATTTTGCATGAAGTCTAATTTTAATTACAGGTGAAATTGAGCTGCTTAATAGATCAAATCATATCTGAGTGTTCACTTTGTGGGCCCCTATGTTGGAAGGCTGGCAGTGTTTAAATATCACTATTATGCCTCTTATATCAGAACAGTGACTACAATAATGGAAGCAACAGCTTGATTCCCACATATCAACTCTGATTCATTTGGAAGAAGATTGCTGCCTTTTGGGTAAAGTTGAGACTAACTTAAATGTATTTTTGCCAAGTGATGAAGGCTGATGGAAAACATGTTAAAATGATATAGTTTAAATTGCACTCAAACATTTTTAATGTTGAAATATTCCTTACTGCCACTGTCACAGCTTGATGCAGCCTCATTGGCAATGTTATTAGTATGGCTAATTGTTCCTGTCCATTAGATTACTCACATTTTTCTGGAGCAGCTTGCTAAATGAGGTCAGCTTTCTGGAACCCTTAAATCACCAATGAGAAAAGATTAAAGGAACAAGCTTGGGAAGGGAGGTAGCTATCCAACGTGGCATCCAAATCAGAGGAAGAACAATGGAGTTACTAATGACAGTAATCTGAGCCTCACAGTAGAGCCAGGGTACAAATGCCAAAATGTTATTCCCTAGGAATCATGACTGCCAGTCATTTACAGGAAGGGAAATGACAAACTTTCTTTAAGTGGACTTAACAATGAGCTAAATGTTGTAACTCCCTCCCTGCCCCCCAAGTTATGTTAAACAAGAAGAAAATTGGAAACAACTATACTTTCTTAAAACATAGTATAAATAGTACTGATAAATACAAATAATTCCTTTACATTTTTTTCTGAAAAAATATTGAAATCATCCCAAGGTCTTCATAGAAGAGTGTGGAAACGCTACCTTTTGGAGTCTTTCAGTTAATTAAGTCTTTTCCCTCTGGCACTTTCTAAAGGTGTGTAACCTTGTCTTTGGGAACAGAGGTGTTTTGATAAAGAGGCCTATTCATGCTCAGGAAAATGTACAGGTAATGGAAATGAATGAAATAGTAACATCTTAATATGCTGTAAAGGTGTCAAAATCCAAACTGGAGTACTTGTTTATGTCTTGTTAATTATTAACTTATTCTACCTTGTCCAAATAAAATGGAAGAAAACCTGTAAGAAAAAAGGAAAAAGAAAACTAAAGCTGAAGTCATATAAAACCAAAAAACAAGCCCCCCCCCAACGTAATTGTTCCCACTCACTCTGAAACCCATACTCCAATAATTAAACATTAGTTAGTTCGTTTATCTAGAAAGAATTAGTGTGGAACTATCTATGCAAAATAAATCGACTAGAGCATATGTCAAGGTATATTTTTTACTTTTTTCTAGGAATACTGTTCTGCACTTTTAAAACTCAGTAATAAAGCAGCAATTTCCCCCAAGGAATAAACGTGTCCTTTAAAAATCACTCAATGAAGAAATTCAACAATTGCTATGATTTTCAAAACTATTTTATTGCAACTGGATGAGTGTTTTCTAAATTGTGCATTACACCATAATATACAGGATTACAAACAAGATTACAGTACAGAATCAATTCCAGTGGTACCAGCATCACATCTCAAACAGCACATATTCTGAACTGCATTTTTACATGCAAGAGCTATTGTTCTAATTATGAATCAAATGGTTTGCATTTTATTTAAGCTACTGTACTAATTGACTACAATAGGTATAAAGCCCAACATTAACAACCTGAATAGATTTAGGCTCAGATTTATTACATGTCTATATGACAAACCACCATTTGTGTGACTATATGTAAAATCATGCATTTATATTTTCTGGAAACATCAATAGCTTCTGATGCTTGGTAAAATCATGGGATGCAAAGGAGGAAAACATTAAAAAGAAACAGTGCAAATTGTATGTGATAGTCAAGCAGCTTTTGATTTAAAGAATTGTATGTTGGCATTTATTTATAATATGTATATACAGCTTGTGCAAGGAATGAATTGAATTGATATGTGTTGGTAGGGAATGCATCTCTTTTTTTCCATCCTTTTGACATCATGAATCTGGTTTATATTTTTGGGAGAGGGAAAAACTTTAAAGTGAAATTAATTGCTCAAATTGTGCAATTATTTTTACAATTAGAGAAGAAAGAAGTGCTAAGGCAACACAATAACTTTCTAAGCACTTTTCTGCTGGTTTAAATTAGTTAAATTATTTTGTATAAATTAGATATAATTCTACTTTTCTGATATGTATAAAAATTGATGAAGCTGCATGGTTTTAAAATAGGAAATCCACATTATAAAAAGTCATTAAAAATTCTGTACAAAATCACAACAAAATAATTCAGCATGGGAAAGGTAACAAGTAGTAAAATGCTGGTTGAAAAATATATATTTATATATATTTTAATTGGCCCATTACTAGTTTAAAAATTGCATAGATCCTAATTATTGCTTGCGATTTTTGTTATCCGGATCAGATAATGAATATGATCTGAATAGAGCTACACCAAAATCGTGGTGCACTTTTTGTTAACTTTACTGTATTATTAATTTTTTTCTAAAATAGAAGAGCTATAGAAAATAATACATAAGGTGAACAGGAACTTTGATCCCCTGTTTCTCCCAAAGGCAGTAACGACAATAAATACATATATCACTTGAAGCTTGGAGTATTTGCACTTCGCAGCAGTAGTACCAAAAGGGCTGCCTTTTGTAAACACGACAGTCACTGTAAGCACAGTGGGTTCGTTTCCAGGCATGATGAAACTGACGTGCCTCTAATCATGAAAAATGGCATTGAGCTGGGCACTCATGACTCGCTCATGATGTGAATGGCTATCGAAAGACATAATGTTGTCTATGGGGATCTCACAGCGAGGGGCAGCAGCGCCTGAGAACATTGATCCGTGGCTTTGGGCCCCTGCCAGAGTCGCTGCAGGATAGTGCATGGTAAAGGCATAATTTTTCTCAAATTCGGCGGATGGTTCATGTTTGAAAGAGAAGTTGCCGTTGATGCTGAGCGGGGGGCTGAGGGGTCCGTCAAAAGAAGGGCTGGTGCAATCAGTCAGGGGGCTTTCGAAAAAGGGTTCCAGCGCTGCGCTGTAGGCATGCGGCGGCGGCTTGACGTGGAAGACGTGGGAGCTGTCCATGGTACCATAGGGCGGGCTGGGCAGCCCTGGAGATTGATAGGAGTAGGGGTGTACCGGGAAGGAAGCGCTGGGCGTGGGCAGGTGCGGGGGCATATCTTGGTTCTGCTCAGGCAGAAAAGTCCGAGGGTTGAGCTGCAGGCAGCCCGCTACTAGGTTGGTGGTGGGCTGAGACAGGCCCTTGCAGAGCGTCTGCACGAAGGAGACCAGGTCAGGGCTTTTTCCCGAGCGCAGGATCTCGGACAGAGCCCAGATGTAGTTCTTGGCTAAGCGCAGCGTCTCGATTTTCGACAGCTTCTGCGTCTTGGAGTAACAGGGCACCACCTTGCGCAGGTTGTCCAGAGCCGCGTTGAGCCCGTGCATGCGGTTCCGCTCCCGGGCATTGGCCTTCATGCGCCTCAGTTTAAAACGCTCCAGACGCGCCTTGGTCATCTTCTTCTTCTTGGGGCCTCGTCTCTTGGGCTTTTGATCATCCTCCTCCTCTTCCTCTTCCTCTTCCTCTTCCAGGTCCTCATCTTCCTCGTCCTCCTCTCCTCCGTTCCTTAGCGAGTCCTCCTCGGCATTCATGGCTTCGAGCTCATCCTCTTTCTTGTCGGCCTCGTGCTCCTCGTCCTGAGAACTGAGACACTCATCTGCCCAGCTTGGCGGACCTTGGGGCTGAGGCTCGCCCATCAGTCCGCTCTCGCTGTATGATTTGGTCATATTTTCGTTTCCTACATTCAACAGGGAGAGAGACAAGTAGAAAAGAGGGAAAGCACTATATTCCAAAGCTCAAGAAATTGTCCTCTCCCAGTCCCTAATCCTGTGAAATGCATGCAAAGAGAAATACTACTTCATTGCAAAATGGATGTCTCCAAGGAAAAGTTAAATGTCCTGTTTTATGGATGACCAGAGCTTCAGTGGTACAGAAGCTAGGGCTGCGAGTGCCCGGGGCTGGCGGTGGTTATGCATATATGTGCCTAGAACTCTCATAAGTGCGTGTGTCCTGGAGATTTCACAGTAGGAAAATGTGTGGACATAACTGTAATTCCAGCGACTTCATGTTTAGCTGTCTGCATACAAGCTAACTTACAATTGCAGAAAAACATGATGACTTTGAAAGCTGTGCTGTTCTGCGTTCTGTTTCCATCTCTATTCTAGCTTTTGGGTACTTAGCAGTTTAAATTGGAGAGCCTTTACGTAATTTAGTGACACTGGCAGTGATTTTTAAGAGGATTAGATAGAAAAAGAGATTGAAGAGCAAATGCACAGAGGGGGAAAGTACTTTCTATCAAATGATTTCACCCTCTACGAAGCATTTGGCAGCAAAAGTGGGCAAAAGTCTTCCATCCCCCCACCCCCAGCCCTTTCTCTACTCTCTTCTCATCCCTCACCCGCCACTAAATTTCCACCTTGTACAAAAGCTCTGGCTCCGAGGCGAGAGCTGGGGGCACGACGCAGAGCGCGCTCCCACGCGCCGGGGATCAGGTGCGGAAGGCTTGTCTCTAATAAACAGCCCATTGAAAGGGCCGAACGCTCTTTATTGGGGCTTTTCAAAGTTCGCCTCAAACCTCCCTTTAAGAGATTGAGTAATTATAATGGTCAGCGATTGGCAATGGCGAAATTGCCGCTTCTAATAAAGAATATAAAAAGCCTTTAGTAAAATAATCTTTGGCTGCCGGGACTTGGCCGCTTCTGGGTAGTAACAGGTAGCAGTAAGGGGCTACTTCTCTTTCTCTGCTCTCACCCCCTTTCAGCTAGACTGTCTCTGAAGCAGATTCGTTTTCCAGGTTGTGTGAACTCAGGATATGCACGTCTCTCTCATTCACTGAAGAGATGGACTGAGGGTCTCATTGCCCATTAACTACACTCACATAAAAAAGACATTTTGGTAGCAGATGCTTCCACCACGCTCCCGCGTTGGAAGAAGTAAGAAAGTGAAGTAGTCATTTGCTTTCAGGACTTTAACCACAAACAAATGATCACTGTCTTTCGTCTTCTTTTCATCCAAAAAGTTCCTATACTATTTAAAAATAAAATTTAATTAGAAAGCCTGCAGGAGATACTTCAGTGCCCAGACTCATTATGTGTGAATATTTGCGAGCAATTATGAGGAGGGTCACTGGTTTCAAGACACGTAGAATACTCTCCCAAATGTGCGCGTACAGAATCTGTATTTATAGCAAACCTTCAATTATTGCTTTTATTCTGAGCATACCGGAAAAAAAAAGGAAAAGGATTATAATTACCTGTTGTTAGACGATCCCGAACAGTGATGGTCTCATAACCCTGGGGCCTCCAGATGCCTGCCTTCTGAGTGGGCGAATTCCTCGTGTCTCGGCGGCGCGGGCGCTCAGGTTATATAGCTGAGTTGGGTATGCGGAGCGCGGGCGGGGCCAGGAGTCGAGCTGCCAGCAGGTCTCTGCGCCCAACCCTTGCGCACGCGTCCCGGCTGCGCGCTTCCTGCCCCCGCCCCCACCTGCCCCCTCAGCCCAGCTCTTCTCCCGCCCTTCTCTGACAACCGCTCCCCTTGCCCCCCCCAACCCCACCCCTACACTCACCCCTTCTCCTTCCTCCCCGGCTGGCGCCATATGGTATTCCCGGTCCATCCAAGAGCCGGGAACCACGTGACCTGCCTATTTGTATGCCGCGGAGCGCTCCATTCCGGCCCCTTTGTGGCCAGAAGAAAGTGGCCCATCTGTCGCCAGTTAGAGACTCTGTGGACCTGTTTTTACCCGCAGGAGAGATTAACCCTTTCTGATGGCAGAAGGGAGAGGGCGCACAGAAGGGAGAGATTTGAGGAAGGGGAGAGGGAAAGCTAAAGATGAGCGCGGTTCCAGGTTGGAGCGAGGAACCTGCGTTCTGGGGCAGCAGGGGCGGGGGCAGAAGTGAGAGATGCGGAAGTGGGGAAACTGAGGCATGAAGTGTAGAGTCTTTGCCTTGGCAGCGATCTCCAGCTCAGCGTGACTCTACTTACTTTGAGAGGCGTATTTCTTGGCTTCTACCACTTGGCAGAGGCCTTGCTCATGGGGCCAAAAGATGTTTTTTGATTTTCTAATCTCTATCAGCTCCTCTAGACAAACATACACAGCAATGAACAATTGCTTCATCCGTTAGAACAGTTTTGCGATTAGTTCTCTAGTCTCCGAAACTAGATCACTCTCTCCCAGGTTCTCCAGTACAAAACTTTTATACCTGCCGCTCTTTTCCCACCGTGCCTGAAACCTTGTTTTGTGCGCACAGACTATTTCTATCTCTATAGACACGTGGTTCACATCTCCACCACTAGGACTTGCCCCCATAGCGACTTCCTACTGGCAAGTCTTGGCTCCAAAGGCCTTCAGGGTTTTCTGATGCTTGGTTTCCACATTGTTATGGAAGTCACTAAACTACTGTGAAGGATGTCTTCACCGGACTATCACAAGGAAAATTCTGGTTCCTGAACTAGCTCTCCACCGCCAATAACCTTGGCTTTCCAGTCCAGACTCTAACCTCAAGCAGGATGGTGATCCTAGGTTACATAGCCTGTTCTACAACCTTGGTCCACAACCTTGTGTCTGTGAGCTACGAAAGATATCTCTACCAAGCCCATGAGTACAATTTTTTTCTATTGATCTTTCTTCAGAGCCTCCAAATCTCTGGATTGAAAGCGACCTCCATCTTTTGGGGAAAGCATATATCACCGAGCTTCTTAATTCAGAAATGGTCAAATTTATTCCTAAGTAGAGATTCTTGTTTGCTCTTTTCCACAAGACATGCTCCAGAAAAATACGTTTTACTTAAGAGAGCCTTTGAAAGAGAGAGGAAGTAGCAGCATACTGAGTTGGCCTCTTCTCAGTCTACTCTTTCTCCCTAAACTTGACTTCTAATCTTCTCTTAATTTCTTACCCCCACCCCCACCTAAACTTTCAAGCTTTCACAATTAACACAGCCTACTTGAATTGCTTGTTTAAAGGTAATTGCCCTAAACGTCCCTAGAGTTTGCAAACAGTGTCAGGGTTGAGCGGCTGGTGTGGGGATACATCTGGGACTAGGCAAGGATGGTGGAAGAGGGTCCTAATGAGATTTGAGGCGTCTGGAGCCTGGAGCACACCGAGTGCAGTCACCAGGTCCAGCACAAATTCGAAAGATAAATAAAAGCATTGTGAGACCTGCTCCCTAGCTAGAAGCATGGGGCGAGAATCCTTGAAGTTTGGGGCAGAACTGAGTGGAGTTCTGGCTTTTCAGCTGACAAAGAGCACAGAAGAGAAAAGCAGAATTCACCAAGGAGCAGACTCCCAGTATTTATTCTGGTGTGGCCTTGCCTGTGTTTCTCCTGCTGAGTGTAAACTCTTGAGAGGTTGAGAGTACAGGATAAGGCCACAAAGCAGACATAGGGGACTTCTGACGCAGGGCCTAAGGAACTGATGCCATGTTGCCCATAGCTGTCCTAAATGGGGTGGCTGTTAACCTGGCTCTTATTTCCTCATTTTGAGGGAGCACTAGAAGCCACGCTGGGGGAGGGGTAGGAGATCTGGACCCCAGGAACTCCAGGAGTTCAAGGATTTGGAGGAAAAACCTTGCCTAGGTGTTGCAGAGAGCTGGCTGAGCTTTGGTCTCACAGAGATGCTTCCAGAATTTCCCAGTCCCCTTCGCTCCGACCAGGACCTACTGGGCGTGGGGAATACGGAGGTTTTGTTTGTTTTGTTTTTCTCCTTTGTGTTTTAGGAGGGAGCAAGAAAGTGGGAGGGAACTGAGAGCTGGGAACTTGGAACTTCGGGGAGAACCCAGGTGGACCCCGCTGCGGAGCTCGGCGCTGAAGACCTGTCTGCGCCCCGCTGTCTCCTTTTCTTCTCTTTGGACTTTGGACGGTTGCACGCTCTCCCTTCCCCCACACTCCTGATGGCCCAACTTCTCTCGCCCTCTCCCCACTCTGCCGTTAGCGGCACTCCCCCAACCTCCCCGTCCCCACTGGGCGCCGTAGGCTGCCGAGCGGCACGCGAACCGCACGCGCAGGCAACAAAAGCCGCTTTCATGACTCACTGCCCTCGAGCAATGCCCTAAATCTGCTGCCCCTCGGGTTCCTGCTACGAGTGAGCGCGGGGCGCGGGCCGGGCGTCTTGCCGTTAGAGCAGCAGCAGTAGCGCTTGCTGGACGCAGTGGGGAGGGCGGACACCGGGGGCGTGTGGCCCGGGGTGGGCTGTGGGGAGCGTGGCCTGGGAGGGAGTGAGGGGAGGGAGAGAGGCGTGTGGCTGGGACGTGGGAGGTGGGTAGCGTGTGGCGGGCGGCTAGCGATGGGGGAGGGGTGCTTGCCTCTCCAGAGCTAAGATAAAGAGCCGGGACCCGGCCCGCGTCCCTGGCGGTGACCTGTTTCTCTGAGTAACAGATGCTTGCTCTTGCGAATGGAGGTCTGCGTTTGGTGAAAGGACCTAATGTCTCCAGGGCGTCCCCAGAGAGCTCAGGCAGCGCGCGCGCTCTCCCCGGGCCACACCAGGAGCGGGGTGCCCTGGTCTGGGCGGGATAGGGTGGGGGTGGGGCAGAAAGCAGGGGGTGGGGCAGGGGCCTGAGGGTACTTAGAGACCTTATGCCTCTGCGGGGAGGGGAGGTGCAGGTGCACAGATTGGGGGGTTAGAGTTATGAGGTTTCCTTTGACCCCGTTGGACACGGCCTTTGCTGGGAGGGCGTGGGGTGGGGGAGCTGGAGGAAGACCAAGCAGGTTGGGACTAGACCTCCCGCACCGCTGGCACGGGCTAAGAGCCTGTCTCCAGGGAGGCCCTGGGCCTCTGGGTCCCGGACAGAAGCTGGAGCTGCGTTGGCTCGACCGGCTGGCGACGGGGGAGAGCCAGGAGCAAGAGAGACGCTATTAAAATGCTTCGCTATCGCCCCGAGCGCAAAACCCGTCCTCTCCAAATCTCCTGGGCTTGCGGCATAATCTTAATTAAGATAATTGATTCATATTGCACCTGCGAGAATGAAAAAAAAATTGATTCCAACCCCCCAACTCCACAAATTGCTTAGAGCTATTGGATGGAGCAAGACGCTGCTGTGGCTGTGATTTGGGGAGTGATTTAGTGCCCAGCTTCCAAAGCTCGGCCTGCCTGGGCCCTTTTATTTATTATTTACGCCTCTGGGTACCCCTGAGACTTCAGTGTCGGGGCCCTTTTCGCACCCAGCGGCCTGGAAGAGACTGCTAAGCTGCCTTCCTCAGAATCGAGGGGCCCTCCTTAAACTAGTCAGCACGCAGAATTAACAACACAAAATAAACGCAGAAGGAGTCTTCTGGCAGACGCAGATGCAATTGTCTAAGGTCCCTTATGTTAGAAAGTGTGTGTGTGTGTGCAAATGTGTATCGGTGTGTACTCGTAATTGAGCATTCCAGTCTGTGAATATGAGAGTGAGTGCATGATCGTGTGCAGGATTATGTGTGAATGTGCGTAGTCGTGTGTACGAACATATGTGGCAGTGTATGCAAACACTCGAGTGTATGTATGAGTGTATCAATGACGGTACATGTATGCATAAGTAAGGTTGTGGTAGTGTGCATGAATGTGTTCAAGGGCTACTCTGATGAACAGAGGGCATGCACCTGTTATTGGGGAAGTACAAGGGGCAGCCCACAAATACTTCCAACATTCTCCAGAACAAAAAATAAATAAGGTAAGAAACAAAAATAAATAAAATAAAACCAAGCAAACAAAAATCCTCAGTAGCTGAACATAGCTTTTGGCTATGGAGAGTTGAAGTGCATCAATGGAGCCCTGGCAACCCCTAACAATGGCTGCCACTGTGGGTTGGGAGAAGAGACATGAACAATTTCCTAAAAGCTAACAAGAGTGTGGTCCAACAAGGATGAAAATCTCACTATCCACAGCTTGTAGAAGAAAAGGCTTTCTGAAAGTATCAGCACCCTGGACAATTCCCATTTTCTTTGTCCTGAAATTCGTCCTGTTAAGATGTAGCTAAAATTCTCCTCCAGCAAGCTTTAGCTTTTTCTTGTGGTCTTTGTTTTACTAACTTGAATTACCATGCTTGTGTATTTAGTCAAAGATTCCTAAAGACGGCCTCTGTATCCCCCTTCTCAGAATAAGTTTCCTGGAAAACTAGGTATGTAAGCTATAGGAGAACTACCATATCCCTACCATAATTGGAGCTGAGGAGTCTGAGAGGCAGAAATTAGAAATTATATTAGAAATTAAATTTTAAAGAACGTAGTCATTATTCTAACATTTTCCCTTTTATGCCACAGGCCTTGAAAACCAAAATAAATCTCTCATGAGATTGATAGAAATAATAACATATCTCTAAAAATGTTTTTGATTTTGCTTTCCTTTCATGAGCCACACATTTTATCCTTAATACCCTTATCCCACCAACTCTCCAGATATCTTATACTGTAAATAACTTCTATTAAATTAATGGGAAAATGTACCTACATAAGTTAAATGTCATCATTTTCTCAGATTTGGTGAGTCAATTATCTGAACTAAACCAAATTTAAGTATCATATATACCTAATTTATCCAGAATATGCTGGAAAAAGACTAGTGAAGACGTGACTCTGAAAAGAGTCACTTTTCAACAATGTATTTTATAAATGTACATCACACGCCCTCACACACATACCCAATTATTGATGTGCTTTTCAAAATGTCATTATTAGGAAACAAAATCCTTACTGTATATAATACTGACTTCACTGTAATGGGAAATAGTATTTTTGATTAAAGAATTCACCCCTAGAGCCTCAACTTATTTAAATAAAGTTTTATTGCCTTTCTATAAAATGCATTTCCACTGAAATTAAATATTGATAATTTGACCTTTTATGTCTTTACCTAATCAAAGTGGGAAAATTCCAAATGTAGATCTCAGATTTTGGCCCTGGTGAGTCTTTCCACTTGAGTAGGCATTGAGATTAAAGGAGTTGAACTTCCTCTTTCTCTGCTCTCTCCTTGCACTAATTGCTTATGCAAAAAATGCAGATTTGTATTAATTAGTAACTCCACTGATTAGTTCTGTGGTATTTTCACATAATAAATCACTCTGCTGACATGAATTTTGGCACATCACCCAGTGGAGGCTCAGGCTGCAATACAGATTTCATATTAAAATAAAATCTCTGACTAAATCTACCTTTCGGAAGCAGGTACCGTGAGCAGCCACCTGCTGGGAGCACCTGCCATGGGAAATTATTTTTACCCAGTGACAAGCCACATTGGGGCCCAAACAGAACAATCTGATTATGAGGTGAGGTTCTACGAATAAATAAACAAATAAATAGCTGAATCCACACACAAATGTGCCTCTGCTTTACTCATTTTGCAATGATATAACATAAAATCTATGTTTAAAACAACTTTCCCAGCTATTGATAAAAACAGTTTTCTATTTTCTTTTTCCTCCTTTGTGAGATGGTCTGATATTCCAAGTCTCGTTCACAATTCACATTCTATCCTTTCTTCAAACACACAAAATAGTTCTGATTAAAAGCAGGACTATTAGGGGAAGTAATGTAAATGCCAAAAGCCATCTCACAGAGCAGTGTCCACAGCAGCCATCATTGCATAGGGCAAGAAGCTGTGAGGGCAGGCACCGACAGTTGCCTGATAAGAGGTAAATTACCCTTTCCCTAGGAATAACTATTATGAGCTTCTCCACACCTCCTTCCTTTCCTGTGAAATCTGTTTAATTTGATGAGACAGATTACAACGGATGTTGTCAAGATTATGAATTAGGCCTGCTTGTCTTCTGTGCCCCCTCAATCCTTTACATGTCCCTCTTTTCTTGTCTCTGTTAACAATTTTTCTAAGACCTCTCAAGTACTCTTAGCACATTTCTGCTCTTTCTACTCCCTGCCCATTTATACCTACAATTGTAAGAACCCCATACTTAAATGCATTTTAATGGATGGAGAGAGGGAGAAGATGACATTTAATCTGATATCTCTATCTAGAGAGCTTGTGGAGTCACAGACTACAGAAGAAAAAGAATACACATTTAATATCAACATTCCTACATTAACAAAGGCCAAGGGGGATAAAGTTAGATGGATACTGAGACAAAATTCTCCATTCTGTATTCTCCATTTCTGTATTAATGTGCAGGCTTCAGCCTCTGTCTACCTTCAAGACTTGTTTTTAGGCTGCTGAATATGTGGGGCAGAGATGTACACCTTCTAGGAAGGTTCTCTCTCCATACATCATTGATTATGCCTTTCAGATACATTGATGGTCACAGGGGAAGTTCATGTATTTTGTGGGTTTTCAGGTACTTTAGAAGTGGAGACCTAAACTGAACAAATTAAATTACCTAAAGTTGAAAGAGGAGACAATAAGTTAAATAAACCAAATAAAATATGCCTTTACACTCTTTTAAATTCATACTTGAGTCTCACTTTTTGGGACTTCACATGTAAAAAAATTGACAGCATCTGATACGAAAAAATGTCCTAGGTTTTTATGTTTGTCCACAGATCTGAAGCTTGGGCTGAGCCCAGGCAGACTCAAGATAGACTTCAGTTAGGGATTTTCTTCTTCTCTCCCCCCTCCTCCTCATCTTCCTTCTTCTTTTCTCTTCCTCTTTCTCCTTCTTCTCCTTTTCAGAACTTTTTCTCAGTCACCTCTTTCAGAAACTGCTGCTTTGCTGAGTAATAAGCACATTCTGGAAATCTGGACTGAATACCATTCTGTGGTAGTCTCTGTGTTGCTAGGTAGTAGGGTTGTAGGAATGCAGAGTTAGAAATTAGAGCCTTCACTCCTGATGCTTTCTATCTTATATGAAAGAACCGATATGATTGATTGCTTACAAAATGACTGTATAATCACACAATTTGATGGAAATATGGGAAAGAAAAATGAACACATCAGTTCATAAAGGCAGAGAACCAAGGTACTAGCTCACACTGGTGCAAGAAGGCTTACCAGGAAGCAGAACTTTAAGTAAAGAAGAAGGATGTTGTCCAAGTGCTGATGCTATGCTGGGTGGGATGGGGTGAATCCTCCAGCCAATTAGCAAATTATACATAAAGACTCTGAGGCAGAAAGGGGCCTGGGGTGTTTAACTACCTTAATCCCATCATTTGTAGTACTAAGCAATGCAAAGGTAAGAAGTGGGGGAACACTGGGCTCAGAGCCTGCTTCCTAATGAAGAGCTTTGAGCTGTTGAGCAGAGCGTGACTGAGATTTGAGAAAGATTTATGGTTTCAGAAAGGTGGTTTTAACCACAGTGTAGAAAACTTACTCTAACCCTAGGGTGGGAAGTTCTTTCAGTTTAGCTTATAGAAGGCAATGACACTTGGACTTAGCTGGCTAGAGAGGAGATGGAATTAGAGAACATAGCTCAGGCTTACTGAAAAAGATGACACTGAAACCATAGCTTAGTTTTGTCCATATTGCCTACATAATAATTAAAAACATGACTATTTATTTTCTTGAGTGAACATTATTGGTTTCCTCAGAGAACACATACCAAAATTCAAGTCAACACTAACTCAGTTGTAATATAACTAGTCTGCAAGGGAGAGAATATAACAGTAGCACACATTAGCTTAGGTGCACTTAGGTAACATTAGGTATCATTTGACAGTTGAAAAGCATGAGATTTATGACAGTTAGGTAACATGCCCAAAGCTATTTACTGTCTAAGTGAGCTTTGGGCTAGACTTCATGACCTGTGCATTTTAGCTATTGTTATACAAGGGGAAAGAGCTAAGCAAGATTTACTTATAACTTGTATTTTGTAAAAAAAAATATATATACATTTTTTTCTAAGAACTAACTTTAACCTTGAAATTTTGTAGTCAATGTTTAAAATAACATACAAATATAATATCAATGGCTGAGTCATTCTGGAGATTAAAATGAAGGAATGTTCACCAACAAGTTAGTCAAATGACATTTACTCAGGTGTTGTAGTGAATTAATTTAATTGATGAGAATTGGTCAGGTTTGAAAGATACAATGGAAGAAATATCAGTCTATATTAGTGGATTAATTTCCCATTAAAAGTTTATTATTGAAGGTTTCACTGAAATTTGTTCTTGAGGAGTTTAAATTGATTGTCCCCAATTATATCTGGTTTAAAGTAAATAATCCTTAATTAGCAGGTCTTCCATTTATGTTTTTCAAAAAAGAATAGAAGTTTTTGTTTTCTTTTAGAAAAATAAATTGTATTAATTGACACCTAACTTTTGTTCCTAGGCATATTAATTTCCTAAACACAGAGTGTACCTTTACTTGGAATGAGGTAAGTGAAAGTGAAAGGTTATAGCTGTCATTGCTTACCAATGTCATTAATTTGTAGAACACTTTCTTAGATTCTAAACATGGAAAGTTTATCATAGTTAATAATATGCTTGTTTCAATATATGTAGTTAACAAGCATATACTTCAAATAGGTAACTTTATAAGCAGAAACGTATAACTCTTACCAGTCTTTTTGGGGAAGCTTGCAGCTGTAGATTCTTTTTTTTTCTTTTTTTTTTTTTCAGGTGTAGATTCTTTTCATATTCACTCTCTTTCTTCTCTTTGCCTCCTACCTATGGCTCCTTTTAGATCACCCCAAAGATCAGGAAGACAGAAAAAAATTCATACCTCAGAGAAAGCTAACAAGTACTCCCAAGGTTTTTGTTATTGTTCATTGTCTTAAATCTGGAGACAAATCTGTGGGAATCACTTATGAAAATGCTAGCCTAGGGAGGATAAGGCTGAAGTTATTAATATCTTTGTAATTATTGGTAATTCTGAATTCAAAGTACTACTGAAACCTCTGGGTATAGCTCATTGTTTCCTCATAAAGTTGATTAAAATGTACATTGGGACATGACCTGTATTGCATAAAATGGAAGTACCAAAATTTTCTCATGTAGAAAAGGCAATGCAAAGTTTCAAGCAGATTGAAGTGATTTTATTATATGAACTCACACAGTAGATTTTCATTGGCCCCTTATGTCTAGCATATATGCATCACTTTGAGAGAGACAGAAATATAAAAAAAACAGCTCTCCAGGATGAGAAAGAATGTATGCAATGGTACTCTCAAGTAATTATGATATGTAGATATGTATTTAGAGTGACTGGCCTATATACATCATGTGAGCGCCTTAGGCAAGGTGGAATTTTTTTTTTTACCATAGCACACAAAAGGAATAGACTGGTGACTGGCATCCTTTCAGGGAGGCAAACTTTGTATGATATCTCTGAAAGTAAAATGGATTAAATAATATTATTAATACATAAATGATAAAGCCTAATGGAGGTCTGCCATAAATAACCCTGATATCATGAAGCCCACTCACCATGTTCCCAAACTTGAGGATATCCCTAAGTGAATGTGGGAGGAATATGGAGGAAGCTAGGCAACATGGAAGGGCCTCGTGGTATAATCACAAATACATTCCATAATTATTTCTCCTAATGCTTTCTATTTTCTAAGTAACTATTGTAGTGGAATAAGAGAAATATCCAGATCATCAGGAGTACATTAGCTCTTGAGTATAAACTAATATCAGTGTGACCTATAGTGGGGGGCATATGAAATTTTGCATTATGTTACTCAATTTTGCCACAAAGTCACCAATAAATCTATACAGCGATTGCCCCTACATTTTTTGTATAAAGAGATATTTCCTCCTGACTCACCACACAAGGGCTATGATACATTCAATGAAGGGTCAAATCTTGAGCTTTCTGATGGAAATACAGAATCAAACGTTTGAAAGACATTAGGTAATATGGAGCAGATAATAGTAGTCACCCAATAGCTGTACTCTCCACTTCCCCAATTATAGCTAGAAAAATAGGCATGCATAAAAAGATACCACATTTTCCTGCCACATTGCAGCTATATATGGCTGGGTGACTAAGTTTTGGCCAATGGGTTTTTTTTTTTTTTTGCAGTCTTATCAATAAAATGACTTGGACGGTTCCCTCACCTAACAATCTCTCTCTCTCTCTCTCTCTCTCTGTCTCTTTTCCCTCCCTTCTCCCTCCCTCCCTCCCTCCCTCCCTCCCTCCCTCCCTCCCTCTTTCCTTCCTTCCTTCTCTCTTTCTTTCTTTCTTTCTCCCTTCCTTCCTTCCTTCCTTCCTTCCTTCCTCCCTCCCTCCCTCCCTCCCTCCTTCCCTCTCTCCCTCCCTCCCTCCCTCCTTCCCTCTCTCCCTCCCTCCCTCTCTCTCTCTTTCTTTCTCTCTCTCTCTCTCTTTCTTTCTTTCTTTCTTTTTTGTGCTGGTTGAAATACAGACCAAGACATCACTGTAGAGACAGTGTGACAACAAATTAGAAGGAATTGTTTTTTGGAAATGCTATGATTTAAGCATTTAAGCTGTATTTACTTAGATCAGGACTCCTGTTGGAGTGAGCAATAGGTCTTCATCTTGTGTTTTTCTGTATAATTTTGGATCCCTCTTCAGTAGCTGAATCTTTAGGCTGCAGGTATGAATCAAAATCCTTTGTCACAAAAGCTCATTAAAAACATGCACCCCCAAAAAAATGTGCATCCCCTTTCCTTGCCTTGTGAATATGACTACAAAAAAAAATCTCAGAGCATAGATATAAATGTAATCAACTGATGGTTTTAAATTTAAGAGCTAAGGAGACATGGTCCAAGTGTTATAAACACCAGACATAAACAGAAAAGGTAAGTGAGAGCTTGAGTTCCTTGGTTGACATGGCAGCACAAAAACAAAGACAAACAAAACAAGCAGGTGCTATTCTACATGATCTCTTCTATTTGAGTGAGTCAGCACATTCCTAACATTTGGTAATCAGTTAATGTTCGGACAGTTTTTTAAATCAATAAACAGTGGACCAAAGCGGCTTGCTTTGAAGCATTCTATTTCACCTATGCCTATGCTTCTACTCTCTGAAATAATTTAATCTTGAAACATTAGCCATCTCATCATTCCACAGAACATGTTTTTCGATGGCATTCATGGATTTACAGTGGTAGGTAAGAAGTAGCAGATACTCTAACTGCATCAGAAAGGTCCATGACTAACTTGGGGTAGGGAGTATATTCCAAGGAAATGTAGTGTCCTGGCATCTCAGTGAAGAACTCAGGCTGTGAACTAGCTTTATATACATACATGTATATCAGAATATATATCAAAATATAATATATATCAGAAAAAACATGTATCAGAAGATTATATAGATACATATATATATATATAACAGAAGAAATATATATATCAGAATAAGAGGCAATTTACTCCACCAGCATTTCCTGTGTCTAGGATTATGATGTCCAACACTGATCCCAAAATTATTGAAAATCAAGGAAAAAATAAAATGTTCTTATGAATATTAGTCTAACTTTGTTTTTTTAAAAAATGGTTACAGACAATTGAATGACTAGAAACATGCAAAAACCATTGTCTGAAGAATTTGAATACATTCGATACAGTGTGAAATAAGAAAATCATCAAAGATTTTCATTATGAAAAAAAATCCACTGTTAGTGTAGAAAGAAGAAAACGTTTTGATTCCCTGTCAGGAAACCAAAAAAGAAAAGAAAAGAAAAGAAAAAGAAAAAGAAAGAAAGAGAGAGAGAGAAGAAGAAGAAGAAGAAGAAGAAGAAGAAGAAGAAGAAGAAGAAGAAGAAGAAGAAGAAGAAGAAGAAGAAAAAGAAGAAGAAGAAGAAGAAGAAGAAGAAGAAGAAGAAGAAGAAGAAGAAGAAGAAGAAGAAGAAGAACGTTAACAATTGTTGAATAAGAAAACCTAAGATTAAGGGGAAACAGCTGTGCTTCATACATGAGTGAGAAAGTATGAAAATAAAATAAAATATTTAAATATAGGATTTTAAAAAAAGAAAAAAAAGAACTTTCATACATCCCTAGTGGAGTATAAAATGATACAACTATCATAGAAATAACTTAGTTTCTCAAAAGCTGAAATTAACATATGACCCAGTAATTCTGCTCCTTGTTAGGTGTCTAAGAAAACTAAAATACATATGTTCACAGAAAAACATAGATGCTGATGATATTCATTGTGGTCCCAAAATAGAAATAAGCCAAATGCCTATCACCTGAAGAATAGATCAATAAATATGGTCTAGTAAACTATGGACTATTACTCAGTTTTAAAATAGGAGGAAATTTTGACACATTCACCAACATGGAACTTTGGATACACTCTTAAATAAGACAACAACAGCAAAAGATGAATAGTGTATAATGCCACAGTTATGAAGGTATGTAGAGTACTTAGAATCATGGACAGAATTTAGCAGTTTCTAGAGATAATAGTAAAGAAGAGAATAGAAGACTAATGGATTAGGGTTCTTTTGGTTATGATGAAAATATTCAAGAACTATATAATCATTTTGTAAGTTTGTGAATGTACTAACCATCCCTGGTGGTACTCTTAGAAGTGAAAAAATTTAAGGGCATGGTGACACATGCTTGTAGTTGCAGCTATTTGGGAGGATTTCAGTTAGAGGCCAACACATGCAAAGTTAGCATAAGACGGTAATCTGAGAAGCTCCCGGAAGGAAGGAAGGAAGGAAGGAAGGAAGGAAGGAAGGAAGGAAGGAAGGAAGGAAGGGAGGGAAGGAAGGAAAGGGAAGGAGGGAAGGAAGGAGGGAGGGGAAGGAGGGAAAGAAGGAGTGAGGCAGGAAGGAAGGGAGGAAGGAAAAATGAAAGGAAGGAAGAAATGAGAGAAGAAAGGTGCAAACAAAAGGCTGTGAGTGTAGTTCCCATGCTACAGCATGTTGCCTAGCAAGTATTAGTCTCTGAGTTCTCCAGGACTGGGAAAAAAAAAAATCAAGTTTTATCACATGATCCTGCTTGGTCTCTGCCTCTAACTGCTCTTCATGAGTCACTATACAGGTTTCTCCTTTTCTTATCCTATGAACACTGATGTTTTTCTTTTTCTTTTTTTTTTTGTTCTAGGACTTCTTATTTATTTATTTATTTTCAAATTTTTATTATCAAACTGATGTACAGAAAGGTTACAGTTTCATACGTTAGGCTTTTCTTCAGGGTTCTAAAGCCATCTTTTCTTCTGCCTTCTCCTTATGTAATCTCTGTATCAGGAAAGCAAGGCATTCATTGCTTTGAACACTTCTGAGGAGTATGAATCTCATGTACTATTGTTTAGGAAAATAACACCAGTCCCTAATGAGACACAACTGTAATACACAGTATGTTAACTGTAACTGCATAGAGTGACTTCACAGCTACGTATTCAAGCCCACAATTTCCTATATTAATAACTGACACATAAAGTTTGTGACCAATCACAGCAATTTTTTTAAGTTGTTGGTTCAGTTCATCTACAGGCCAGAAAGCCAGTGGTGGGTTTGTCAACTTGTCTCCCAGCAATAAATCCATATGACATTTTACAGAAGTGAGGAGAGGTAACTGCTCAACAAAAAATGAAAGTGTAACAAAAGAATAAGAAGTGCTAATGCTGAAGGTGAAATCACAAGTGGTCAGGAGATTTGAAAATGGAGACAATCAAGACAAAAACTAAGGCCTGCATGAAGCCACTGAATGAAGGAAAATGGAAGATGGACTAAAAACTAAAGGCCACTTACAATGAAAGCATTTTTGCATCACCATCAACAGAACTCTCTTTTGATCTGGAAAAACATGAAACAATATACCTGTTCATTTGTAATTTCCAATTCCTCCTCCTGGAAGTAACTGAGTGGGAACTGGGTGGTAGAGGACATACTGGGATGAGGGAGAAGATGAACAAAGGTAAAAGTAGCTTTGTCTCTGTCACTGTAAGGTTTAAAGCAGTGATAAACAAGGATAGATTTGCCTAACATGAAACATTGTTCTAAATATAGTTGGAAAAGAGATTGAAGTAATCATGCAGCAGAGAAACAGTAGTAGTCTGTTGCTATAGTCCTGCACAAAGGTGGTAGTAGTTAAAGCTAAAGTGTAGAGACACACAGCAGACCTATGCAAGGGCTAAAGGTCTCCATTTACTGTTTGGTTGTCAAGACGAGTCCATATGGATGCAGATCCTGTAAATTATCAAATCAATAACAATTTTCATTCTGTTTTTGCTGCTAAAGAAATGCTAGTATTTTGAGAGGCCAATTTGCCTGTCTAGAATCACTAGATCATGGTTTTGATATCTAGTTATAATATTCTACTCCTTGTATCTCAGCCTTGTTCATTTTATGGGTACTTACCCGGTCTGTTCTAACAAATGAGCTGCAAAAAGCTGTCTTCTGGGAGGTAGTTTTGGGGGATAACTAGTCCCTACTAAAAGAGATTAATCCTGCTGCAACTACTTCTTTCTATTCCTGTTTTCCTTGCATGAGAAATTGATGGAGTTTTCTTTTGTTGCCATTGGGGAATACTATTTATGGAAATGTACCTCCACATTCTTAGACTATTGGATCAATGCCATAGCCACTCACATAAAATCTCTTTGCTGTGTAAGAAAAAGTAAGTAATATCATTTAAGCTAAATATGAGTTGGGTTTTCTATTGTTTGTAACTAAACACAGGCTCATTCAATGTTGGACTCAATGAGAGGAGTCAAGGAACTTCTCTGGTTTCTGACTTAAGCAACCTGATGAAAAAGTACATAGTGCAAGGATGAAAATAAATAAGTTTAGCTAAAGAATGTTTATGCTTTACAATACCATTGTTTTTTTTTTTAAAAAAAAAAGGTTAACAAGAAGACCCCACCTCAGCCAATAAATGCTAGACACAGCAGGAAAAAGAATGTTTATTCCATGTTTAATGGGCATGGTTCTATCCAGATGGCAATGAGATAATTGAATAAATATATATGTTCAAAACTTTATATCGAGATCTGATCTAGAGACACAGATTTGGGGATTATATGTGCATGAGTGTAAATTAGATTGAGTAAAAGGAAAATATCGCACCTTTCAAGTACATATAGACAATGTAAATTTTCAGACCCAAGATATGTAGAGTTTGTAAACTATTTCACTGCCCAGATTGAGAATCTAGTAAAGCATCATCTAATGTAGGCTAGAGTCATATAATAAAGAAAGGTATCTAGTTTCAGTATCTTGGCTCAGTTTCCCTAAATCAGACCATGAAAAATTTCAAATAGTTGCTTGGGGATTTGTCCTAGAAAACATAGGTAGGAGGTAGTGAAATGATAGTAAAAAATAAAGGTAGTTAATAGAGAATGAGTTGTTAGGCAGTTACTACCACTGTAGGTAACTGGAGCTTAATACTGCTGGCAAATATAATGAGCCATTATAGAACATGTACATTACAGTGACTCTTCTTGAGTATGTAAGAGCTTGGGTATGTGTACACTAGGCCCTGTCAGTCAGTGTTGAAAACTGCCTCTGTGCACATGAGTAGAGCAGGCTCTGCAATGAGGAGGAGTAATATAAGGCCAAGTCCTTGTGAGGGATACACCAACAGCCTCTGAGGTAGAGGATCAGCAAGGCCAGGAAGGGGGTGGATTGATTATCAAAGCATGCAGAAAAAAGTAAAAAGAATCAAATCAGAGAGGAGACAGAACTTGAGTATCCTGAAATAAGCACGATGTTTTTAATGCTTTGTGCATGATAGCACAATAGGATTGTGTTGGCCTTCTTTCACCATAAGGAGTAGTACTAAAGAGCTACAACTTTAGTGGCACCTCCTGCTTTTATGAGTAACTCTGAATTTTGAATAGACTAAAATGTATTTCTCACCTCTTAAGAAACAATAGTCCTTGAGAGAAAAATGAAAAGAAGCAACAAAAACACTGTCCACTACTGAAAGATTATGTTCCAGCTATTTCAGTAGAAGGAAAATTTGCAGTGAAAATTCCCTTGAGACTGTGGAGAGTGAAATGAAAGTACTCATATTTTTATGACATTTGTCAATGGGTGGCTTATGTTCAATGCAAATTTTATATGGCATTCTTATGCCAGAAAATGCTGTTAAATCCTCAGAAAGGCTAATGCAGTGTAATGTGAATTACATGAAGTGAAAGAATGCTATACCTACAATCAGAGGTGAAAACATCTTGCAGGCATTCTTATTTTTCAGTTTGTTCATACAATTTGCTTTTGGAAATCAGCTATTCTACACACAGTCTCATTTATTTCTCCTTATGTTCGAATTTTTGCCATGTAGGAATCCAAACAGGGATTATGTTAATGGATGACTGATATATTCTGATGATTTAGAATCCATCAGATTTCAGTGACCTAGCATCTGATATTTTATCTATACCAAGGGTGAAGCTTATCTGCTGACCAGAGGATTTCTGTGAATGAAAATGACCTTAACTATGACAGAAAATTGAAAATGGGCCAAGCCAAAAATACTTCCTTCAAAAGAGAGAGCATATATTGTTATATCTGAGTATAAAACACATAGAACCTTAATTGGCTATTCTGAATCACTGCCACACATTTCTTGTGATAGCTCATTTGCCATGAGGATGATTGAAATACAACTGTTAGATTGGTATGTTGATGAACTATTCTCCCATACACATGGGCATCTAATGCGTGTAGGACATTAAACAACTTTTAAAATGGAAAAACTTTTAAAATTCATTGGTGGAGTGGCTCAAATGATAGAGTACCTGCATAGTAAGTATGAGGCCTTGAATTCAAGCCCTAGTACTAGCAAAAAGAAAAAAACAGGAAAGTCTCATTCCTTATAATACAATTCTTGAATGCTGAGCAAACACACTTTTTTTTAAAAAGAATGAATACAAAAAATTTTAGCGCATTCTCTCTGAATAACTTTTCTCAAGTGGTGATGAGAACATAGCAAAATCATGTACAAGTTAAGTCACTGTGATAAACAGCTTTTAGGAAGTAGTGAGGTGGTAAGTCAAGTAAACACATTAGAATATGCATTGTTTTCAAGCAGAAATTGTTTTAATTGACAACACTATTAAACTGTACCTACGACAATTCTTTCTGTTTCTAGCATAAAACAAAAGAACCAATAGAACAACAAAACATATGTAAATTGGAAAATATCAGACCAGTGAGGCTAGCATTAGACCGTCAGGAAATAAAATGCAAAGTTAGCACCCAGATCATCCTATGTCTTTATCTTCTGAGATGTCCTTGGGAAAGAATTGGTTTTGAAAATATTGAACATACATCCTATCAGTCTCCATCCCTTGTCCACATAATCACGACAACTCAGGATTCTTCTAAAAGCTCTAATACTCAATTATTTACTAATTCTTTTGGTGAAAGTGACATCTTTACATTCCACTTCAAGTAATATTAATTAGAGGAAAAAAGGACCAAAATAAACATTTATATTATATTTATAAGCATTTTATATTTATATAAATCATCTAAAACATTCTTGGATCAAGATACATTGCACTCATTAACTGAGTTGTTGAATTGAAAACTTTGTGCAACCTTTAAGAATAATAAAAATATTAACAAGATAATACAACTATAAATTTAAATAGCATACATTCCAATCTCCCACAATTCTTGGCCAGTAGTACTCTGTTTGAGAGGACAACGGAAGAAAAAGGGGATCCACATAGCAGTGATTCTGATTTTCTTCTTGAAACCAGACATAAACTTTATTTCAGGACCTTTCTTAACCATCAGAGTTCATCTCTTTCTAACTCTCCTCTTCTATAATCTATGTTAATGTATTAATATATTTCTGTTCAATATCTCCAGGTAGTGGAATGGAATTTTAATTAGGACCTTCCAGAAATAGAACATGCTACCAAAGGCATCACTTAAAGGGTGGTAATCTTGAGAAGCATAGAAGACCATAGAAACATGTGTTTGGGAAGGCAGGTCTTTCCAAAACATCTCTAGGTTTCACCCCAGATTTACACCAGTGTTGCAAAAGAGTTTCCCAAGGCATCTGTTCCAAGATCTGAGCCCTGGCGTTATATAGGGGAATAAGTGTGATAGATTAAACAAGTTTGGATGGCCATAATGACAGAATAGAAATTTTTAAAGAAACATATCCTATAATGACTGTCTATTGGGGATTTTACCTGAATTCCAGTGAAAGTGGCTCAACTACGCAGTTTCTATTATGGGATTTAAAAAGAAGAAGCACGGATGCAAGGGAGGGATTTTCTAATGTGAGACTACATCAATTCTCCCTTCCCTCTGAAATTTACCACATTGTTCCAGTGAGTCTGTCTTTGGACTAAGACTAGGACACCTACACCCAGTCAAGGTAGAGGAAAATCACTTTCAAGACCAAATAGGAATAATCATAGATTTTCTAGTGATGAATCATAATTCTAGCTTTGTGTGGTCATTTTCTATTTCATAGAATCTTCCCTAGCCTTTCAAGCAACATTTATTTTCCAGAAGGCCTATCTCATGTTACCGAGTCTTTATATTTCTCCAAATGTGAAGAATCTTCAAAACTATAAGTTCTTGCTGGTCACCAGTAGCTCCAGTTTATAATTCTTGCTACATGGGAGGCTGAGAGCAGAGGATTGTAGTTCAAAGCCAGCCCAGACGGGGAAATTTGTGGGATTTACTCTTATCTCCAATTAACCACTCCAGAAGCCAAGCTGGGGCTCATGTGGTAGAATGTCAGCATTGAACGAACTAGCTAAGGAATAGCACCTAGATACTGAATTCAAATCCCACACACACACACACACACACACACACACACACACACACACACACACACACACACCAAGTAAACCCCAAACAACAACAAATTCTCTAGCCATTCAGAGATCAGTCCTTTGAAATGGATAAGATAACTATATGACTTTATATAATCTCACTTATTCTTTGGCCCTTTGTTCCATTTTTTTTTCTCTTGAACTTTTACCTTCGTACTCTATGTCTCCCAACTATGGGGAACTCTCAACGTTGTTCTTCCTGTTCCCACATCTGTTTTATAATCTATACTTTTCTGTAGTTCTGAATGTTTTCTTAAATCATTATGTAATTTATTGGTATTCTATTGTTTGTTAAAGTCCATATATATCTGATGAACCATTACTATACCCTTATTTCTTTTCTCAAAGTTTCATCTTGACTATTAAAAGCCTAAACAGCACTAATTTTCTCCCCCATGGTAAAAGCATCTGCCTCTGCTGTCCCTTGACTTCATTGTACCCATGTGACCTCTTCTCTCTGGAAGTCATATTATTTTGCAATGATGATACAGTATCACCTGGCTTTAAGCTTTGTGTTTATTTTTCAACCAAATAGAACATTGGATTTTTCTCTTTCAGTTTCATTTTAATTAACTAAGGTATTTGTTTTCTATTAATGTATCACCATCAGAAATGATAACTGTGTGAGGAGCTAAGAGTTGATTTTTCTGATTTGAATATTTCACCATCTATCCATGTGTCATAACATCATGTGGTACCTATTAATTTGGAAAATAGTTGTGATTTTCAGGTATTAGCTAGAAAAATATTTTAATGCAATATTGCTTACTCCTGTTTTGTACTGTAAATGATCATTCTCATATATTAGCTGTGCTTAACTGCAGTGTAGTATTCCCTTGACATGAAGGGCACTGAGCATCTGCTTGCTCATCCTCTAACTCTGAAAATGGGAGTTGAATCAAAGAGCCATGAAAAATCATTTGGCATGAATCAGGCTTTCATGCTGTGAGACTGAATTTTGTCTTAATCTAGAGTTGTTGGTCATGAAGACGATTGTAACTACTAAAAGTATGTACACATCCATTTTTCAGTCATTTAACCTAGTTCATCTTTGCCATTTCCTTGATAGGAACTGGGGCTCTGTCTAACGACACAGCTGGTTTGACTTCCGAAGCTTCATTTCTACCCAGATGATCAAGCTTGCTGTACAGCTCGGCAACAACATTTGCTGGAATATAAAAAATAAGCCAGCAAATTGAGGAACCAAGAGGAGGGTCTCTGAGTGGTCATCAGGGTGCTAAAAAAAAACAAAATTGAAAAGCAAAAAGACTGGCCACTCTGGATTGACATAAAATTTTCTCTCCATTTCCAGCAATTAAAACCAATAGTCATTGTGGGCAAGTGAAACTTAGAGTCTCAGAAAAATTCTTTTGCATTTTCATAGGGAATTGTATCTTCAGTTCTTTGTTCTATGTCCTGACACCCCCCCCCCCAAAGTAGACTAAAAAATTAATCAGAAAGAGCAAGGACTTTCCAGCGAATACAAATTCTGGCCACCCATCAATCAGAAATGCTTTTTATCCCCAACTATGAAATGTCTTAATCTGTGTACTAAGTGTGTGGCTAGAGTGAGCAATTCCACTCAACAATATTGTGTTTCTCCACTGACAGGGATCCAGCAACAAACCAGAGGCACACATACCTGCCCTCGTTGAGCTTGAGTTCCTGTAGAGGCGAACCAGCAAGAAACCATGAAAAAATATTGGATAATCATAAAAAGTAAGGATATAAAAGAGGGAAAGAATGGGGGAGAGAGAGAAAAGTTGGACAAACGGAGAAGATGCAACTGACACTGTTATATTTGGACACAAGCCAGGAAGCTATACAGAAAACAAGTTGAGGTTGCAAAGGGCCCATGTTGGGATTGAGCCTGGCAAGAAGAAGCCAGGAGGCTGAAAGTGAAGAAGTGAGGAAGCTATAGAGGGATAAAGTCAGAAAGGCTAAGATGGGGCAGGCAGATGATATAACACCTTACATGCCATTTTAAGAATGCTGTAGGAGGATGCTTTTCCAGATTTCAGAGTTTATAAATTAGCAGGGGAGGAAATTAACAAGAATCAGTCTTTCTGTTTTTGTTTTAATTTATTTTATTGTTGTTTTAGAGGTGATATACAGCAGATTTACCTTTACATATGTCAGGTAATAAGTACATTTCCTTTTGCATAGTGTCATCTCTTCCCTCATTCTCTCCTATTCCTTCCCTCCCATCTCCACCATAAATTGCACAATTCACTTCCATCATTGTCCAGTGTTCTCCACTGCTGCACTTTTCACCCCTTTTCCTCTCACTCTGTGCCCTCCCACCCCCTCTTAAAGATGTGCATGTGAATGCACAATAGCTAAGGCAAATAATACAGAATCACCAGAAAAAGGAAAAGAAACAAATTAAGAAAAAAGTACTTTGTTTCCATATCTTTGGAGTTAACTTCAGTATGTATGCTATTTTATATACATATGAAGAAGTGCTTGGGAATTTGTGATTCTCTCTTTTGGTCTCACTGTATGTGAGTCAGTCTTAAACATGACTTAGGGAGCTAGAGATGTTTTCCTGGGTAAGTGGGAGCTGCTGGGGCACAGCAGCGGAAAGAGCAAGTCTCCTTGTCATGAATAAGTTAGGAATTCAAAAGAAACCTCATGGTTAAGGTAGAAAACAGGCAGGGTCTTTCTGAAGAAGCTGGAGAACTGAAGGGCAACTACAGCCTGGAAAAAGTATTATACGGTTCATCTGAGTGTGGAGTTTACCTGAAAGCCCTGGGGAGCCAACGAAGATTATAAACAGGGAACCAAAGATCAGGTCTGTATTTTTGAAACTCTACTCTGGATAAAGGTTGGAGTGCAGATGGAGAGGGGTCAGATGTGATTAAGGAGACCCGTCAACACAATCCTACACTGGAGCAGGGTACAAGTGGGCACACATTTGGCTTTCCTTGAGAACAGAAGGAATGGAGAGACCTGGACATACCTGAGACACTTAGGGCTCAGCATTGATAAGACTGCTTGATTCATTAGATGAGGGGTTGCTGATGCTAAAGCTTAAAATAAGAGAAAGGTTAGCGATGTCACTCCAGTTTCTGGCTCAGGGAACTTGATGGATGATAGTTCCATGTATGACAAATAGGGAACCAAGTAACGAGGTCAGAGATGACTTGTGACTTCCAGAACATTCCTTTGATTTAACTCAAAATAGCATTTACTGCTATAATTCCTTCTTCTAACTGAAAATTTAGAGGTAGTATAGTCAAATAATTCCTTGGGTGGTTTAATTTAACCTTTACACCTCATTGCAGGAACATCATTTCGAAGTAGCATTCACTATAGATCTTTTTGCCAGTCCTGGTTTACCAAGGAGTCTTCAGAGGCGGGTTTTGCCATACATAAGCACGTGGCGCCATCTTGAGGACAGTTTGTTTAAAGCTCATGAATTGAAATTCAAGCTCTTGCTCTTTTACACCACACTACCCAGTAAGCCTGACTCCATCTTGTTTGGTAATTAAGAAGCTGTTTCTGCCAACTCTAATCGCGTGCGTACTTCCTTTGTTTTCACAACTGTGATTTCCACAAAATATAGGAGAAAGATGGTGGCAGATTTTTTTTCCTTCAACATCATTTCAGTTTGAAAGTGTCTATAAGCTCAAGCGCGAGTTTTGCTGTGGAAAAAAACCTGCAAAAGCACAAGGCAGGAAGCATCCATCACTTCCCCTCAGATTTTCTGACTTAGTGCCCAGCACCTCTGGAGTTCATGCAGAAGATTCATAATCTTCACTGGCTATTTCATTAAATTCTGTCTAGAATGCTTCAGAAAGGCATGAATATAAAAATAATTGGTTTGATTCTGAGAAATATAGTTTCATAGGTATATACAATGAAAGAATATAAATAAGAAATCATTATTATAGGCTGACCTAACCCCTAAAGAGGAGTGAAACATAGAGCTCAGTAAATGATGTGCATTTTTGCAATCCTCTCAGCCTTTAATTATTCTCTTTGAATAAGCTCCGCCCTTTCTTTGTGTAATTTGCCTATAGAAACCTGTGCAAATAGGTGTTTATTACACTGTGTCTGCTACCTGCATTGGTAGGATGCAATGTTTCACTTATACTTCACAGTCTACTCAGCATCATAAATCACTAGAAATAAACAGCTTGGCTTTCAAGTGGAAGTAAATGTTTTCCATCATTCTTCAACATCCTCCTTTTAAGTGGGCTTTCTTCCTATACTTTTCTCAGAAATGACTGCCTATGGCTGATGAATGTTAAGTCCCAGAGTTTCTTTTAATTCTGGAACACCTAAGGCATTTGTCAGAGTCCCATTTCTAGATAAATGGCGATCCAAGTTACTCTTTCAGCAATGAGGTTAATTTCCTGGAATCTAAATTGGGACTGGGGAAGGGAAGGTAGGAGGGAATATGGAGAATGTGTAGCCAATCATAGTGCCTAGTAGTAAGTACATGTTTACAATGAGCCTGATGTTTCACAGACTGTCTCAATTCTCCTCACAGATAAGGTTTTTGAGTGTCAAAAGGATAACATGTGGAAGAGACACCATTGACTCTAATACGTGCTGTGTGCCAGAAAAAGAAAATAAAGACACAATCTTTGCTCTCAAGAAATTTGCAATGTTAATTTCCTTTATCCTTATAAGACACTTCCCTTTCTAATTCTACTCCAAAAACAGACCCTAAGAAAAGAATTTTGTGCCTGAGGCTTGATTGGGGGGATAAATAAACATAGGGAAGGTACAGAGAAGTGACATAGAGAAATCAAGAATTGCCAATATAAAGTGTAGTATTAAACCAGCTAGAATCATGGACTATAGTATAAAATGCCCAGCTTTTAGTTTTTCCAACTGAAGGAACTGGAATTTTTTTCCCCTATGTGTGAATTCTTTATCACTTTGGCGTGCTGTGTGTCTGGCATAGCACCTCTCTTTAATTACCTTTTAAAAGAGGTATGGGTCAAAGGAATGGAGATACTATCGGTTGGAAGATGGCTGAGGCACAGCGTAGTGAGGGGAGCCAAGGATATGGGTAGGTTGTAGTAAGTCTGTAGAGGGTAATACACATATCCCAGGTACCTGGATCTCTCTCTCTCTCTCTCTCTCTCTCTCTCTCTCTCTCTCTCTCTCTCTCTCTCTCTCTCCCACTGCAAGGCAAAATCAAAAGAGAATAGCCTTTTCATCCTTCCCATATTAGGGGATACCGAGCTAAATGGAATTGACCCAGGAATCACTGTGCTTTTTCAAAAGTTTGGCAGAGCTATCGCTCAACAGATTATTACTTAACTGCTGAACTTTCTGTGAAGATGGAAACACTTGGCAGTTCCAAACTATTCAATACAATAGCCTAAGTTGCATGTGCATATGACGGAGAATGGCATTTTGACTTCCATTCCATCTTAATTCAAATAATTACATGTGGCTAGAAGCTATTATATTTGACAGTCCTACACTACTTAAAGTTATGCTTTATTACTCATAAGGAATTATCTTATTAACTTTATTAAGGAATATAGTTAAAGTATGTTATGTGGCTGAGAGTAAAATCAATATTAATTTGGAGCTGATGTCAGAGTCAAATACTATCATCCTAATAGTAACTCCCTGGACATAGGAATAAATGTGAAATCATGTCAGTATTTATTATAAAATTTTACTAATCAAATTTCAGAAGTTTGGCATCATTGTGCAACATTGTGTGTTCTATCTCAACAGTTCTACTGCATATCAATAACTCTAACTAAATCACTTTGGAGTGGTCACTGTAGATAGAGAAACAAGGTATTTGATAGTTTTTCTTTATAATTTTTTTCTTCAGGATCTCCACAAGGTATATTTATTTTCTTTTAAATATGTATAAATATTTGTTGACTCAAAGTAATATACTTTATAACTAGATAACACATTCTCATTCTCTCTTGAAAGTTGTGTAAATTGTAATTATTTGAGAGTTTATAATAATTGTTTTTGTACATAACAGCTTTCTGAGTGTCATAATTGCCATGCTCTGCTCCTGTGGTGGATTCTGCTGTGATACTTGTGCTGTATGAGTCAGATCATACATGAACATCGGTATCCTGAAGGTCTTTCAATTCACAGAGATGTTTCCTAGGCACAGATCTATACTGGGCCCCTTCATCTATCCCTTTCTTGGTTCCCTCAGGCAACATATTGTCTCCTCAAGATGCTTACTGGGGATTCTCATTCATCTGCTGGCCCTTGTGTCCATAATTTAGCAGCTTCATGCCCATCTATACCACTATGACAAACTAGTCTTGGGGTTTTGTGGTTCTTGTTGTTTGCAAGCTCCTATTTATAGAGGAGCAAAGTCTTCTTAGCTGTGTTGATACTTTTGTGAGAAATAGTTTCAGAGCACTAGTTATTAGGTTTTGTATGTTTTGATTGAAGCATAATTATTTTAAGTACTTGACCCTGCCACTATTTGTTCATTGTTGGGGTCAGCTGCACCTTTAAGGGGCCACAGCTGACCTCAGCCTGTCCCTCCCCTTCCTGTCTTTAACAGGAAGAGAAGGAAGTCTGATATCACTTGAGGGACAGCCCCTTGGGACCAATCAGGGGCCCCTCTCTTGTGCCCGCCTTTGGGGTATATCTGGGAGGCTCCTCATTTGAATAAACAGAAGCCCTAGAGGTTTTCTCCAGGGGCCCCGCATCCATGTCGTTCTTGGCGGTTTTGGGGCACCCTGCGACCACATGCCACCGAGGCTACCTGTGGCCATCGCTCCCACGTGAGAGCGATAGAAGACCACCCAGGAAGGGGCGGACAAGCCCCTTCCCCCCACCAATCGAGGGGAAGTCGAGAGAGAGAGAGAGCCCACAGTTCATAACCCTATTTTTTATAGTGAGAATATCATTTAAAATTTGTGTCAATTTGATAGCAGTCACATATCTCTTGTCACAAAATTTGTCACTTCTTGCTGCCCATATAACTCAGAAATGCTGTCAGTAACAGGTAGGAGAAACCAAGATACACTCAGAGCTTGATGCAAAATGTTTTCTAGCTTAGCATCCATTGCCCCAAGTGTCACCTACCCCAGAGGCCATCTGCAGATCAGGTGTTCAAAGATTGAACTCTATGTTATTGTACAAGATAGAAAGACAAACTCTAAAGTCAGTCTGTGGATTCAAAGCTTGGTTAGCTTTGAAAGCTTGATTCAAAGCTAAGTCTCTGCTTTGTGACCTTGGCAGCTTCTATAGTATTCTTGCCTCTTTTTAAAGTAAAGGTAAAATCTTATGGTGTTTATTTTTTTTTCTTCTTTTTGTCAGCTGTCGGGCTTGAACTCAGGGCTTGGCCGCTGTCCCTGAGCTCTTTTTGCTCAAGGCTACTGCTCTACCACCTTGAGCTACAATGCCACTTCCAGTTTTCTGATGGTTAATTGAAAATAAAGAGTTTCAAAGACTTTCCTGCCACAGTTGGATTTGAACTGCAATTCTCTCAGATCTCAGCCTCCTAAGTAGCTAGGATAGCCACTAGTGCTGGGGAAAACCTTACTTTTTAAATAAAGATAAATAATTTTAATTACTAGGCTGATGACAATGCCAAAACAGATAGTTATTAGTAGTTAGTATAATGCTTCACGCTAGTAAGTACTTGGTACATTCTAGTCTTCATATGTTTTCTGAGTCTTTTTTCCAAATTATAAATAAAATCATTCCTATAAACAGTTAATTTTACAAGAGGACTCCCAGCTGGAAAAGCACAGAACTTTTCCCACCACTGGAGTTCAAATGGAGGCTACCGGAATTGGGTGACTTCTTCTCCTCCCTAGAAGCCAATCATCTGAACCCACAAAGAAGAAGATATCATATATGAGCTGAGTGAGAAGTCCTATCAAAGAACATAAGAAATAACAAAACTAATGGCTGTAGGCTAATGCCTCATACACAACTCAATACTATCAGTGACATTTTGGTCTGTCTTATGAACATACATGTGTGTCTGTCTGTGTGTGTATAGAGATAGATGTGTGTGCACATGCATTTCTTTTCAATAACCTAGAACAAATATCTTAAAATCTCTTAAAAGATCTTTTACGAAGTTTTTTTTCTTTCTACATAGAAAGAAAATACATCAAATGTGTTCCTGTACATATTTCATACATCCATCAGTGCTCCATAAAAAGACAGATATATATGACTGCATGTTAAGCAGATGTGAAGGGGTATTCCTCAAGCCCTGGTGCTGTCATCTGCGAGGCTTTTTTTCCATGGTCCCTTTCTCCAGGACTTCTCCATGAGGCTTCTTTTATAGGATGACTTGGACTTCCTTAGAGCATAGAGGCTGTCTTCCAAAAGGAAAAAGCAAATTCCAGAACAAATTCAAGGTCACTTCTGCCACATTCGGTTGGCCAAAGAATTCATGAGGCCAATCTAAGTAAAGATTATGAAGGAGACTACTTCTTGGTAGAAGGAGGAGCAGAAAAGGAAACTTAGTATTCAGTTCTTGACAGCACTTGTGGGATCTTAGGCTCTTCATTTGGGAAATCTGGCAAACTATTCTTTCCAACCATTTTCTTCCCAGAAGGACTATGACAATATCCTACAGTTCTCCGTGGTTTCCTTGTCTTTATACTTACTTCTATGTGAGCTAAAATATGGAGAGTTTCTTTCAACCTGAGTATGAAAGTAATGACAAGTTGTATATTTGGAATTTCAGGCACAAAAATCAACATTATATAACAAATTAGTAATCTCAACTGAAATATTCTACTATACTAAGATCTGTTACCCTTTTGAGGGCTATGGCATAAGAAATCAAATTGCCTTGATATCTACATTAAAAATTATATTGGCTCTCACATTGTGTTTTTGAAATGTAAATAGCTATGAAAAGTTTTGGTGCACAAGTATGTGCACACATTTATATACACACATCAATAAATAAAATGGAAAATTAAAAGGAATAATATTGTAGAAGCATAAAAATACATCTGAATAGATATCAGCAGATGTGTGATCTTATCAGTGAGACACAGTGATTACAGTGCAACTTGCTGGCTTTACCATCTTGTTTTTCTTTGTATTAGTTATCCAGAATCAAGCATGGTTTTCTGTAATTTAAGTGACACCCCTTTCTTTGACAAGATTCCTATAAAGAGATAATGACAAAAATTTATTGCCAAAAACAAAGGCCTGAGGTGTATTGTTGGAAAGATAAAGACGATTCATTTGGGAGATTTCTATTCCTTTATTACCTGAGAAAAGATGGAGTAGTAGTTGACATGTGGTTCTTGACAGATGTTGACAAGGGAAAAACATGTAACTGAGCCCCTTGGAATTTTTGTGAAGGATGATTATTATGCCTATCTCCATGTTCCATAACCTCAAGGGCACAATCATATATTACCCCTCACCCCAAGTGCTAAACTGACATCCATGCAGATGCTATTGGACTATACCATCATTTGGCTAAAGAACAGAATTCTCTCATCAGTCATGAAGGGCATATACAATAGACACCCCTGGCTATGGAGTTGCTTTGATAAATTATGTTGTTAACCTCTCTTGTAGAAAATTGATTGCAATGAAGGAAGAATTCACCCAAAATTTCCCTTTTGAGCCTGTATTTGGGCATGTATTATGAAATTAAGCAGTTTATTATTTTGCTCCTATATAGTAGCTATATTTCATTCGATGAAATAACAGGATGAGAGAAAGTCAGCATACCATTAGAATACCAATTATTAGAATAAGAATTAGATTTAGAAGGGAAACACTTTCTCCATATTTGCAAAACACAGCAAAGAAAAATTGAAAGAATGTCAGTCCTGCAGATGTTCTAAATATCCAGATGTTATGGAGAGAAGATACTTGGCAACCAATGAAATTGGCTTTAGTCATCCCATCTGTTTCAATCTAGATTCATTTTGTATAAAATTGAATAACAGAAATTACAGTTACAGTTTAGTTTTTAAAAGTGAAAGTCAAGCAAAATAAAGTAATACTATTTTTACCTTTCTAGTCAGTGTGTACACAACAGTAAACTAAGAATCCCTTCAGACTTAATGAAAGAAATTGTTCACAATAAATACAATGCCACATGGATTTGATTTTATTACACCCAAAGTTTTTTACTCATTATATTACTCCAGTGCTTTACTCCAAAGCAAAATCTGAGATGGATTTAGGTATATTTTGGAACAACCAAGTCCCATATCACTTTTACACATTTAGCAGGGACGCAAGTCCAAATTGATATATTAGACCTTACTTAAAACACTGGTTTCTTTCTTCCCTCCCTCCTTCCCTCCCTTTTTCCTTCCTTCCTTCCTTCCTTCCTTCCTTCCTTCCTTCCTTCCTTCCTTCCTTCCTTCCTTCCTTCCTGCCTTCCTTCTTTCCTTCCTTCCTTCCTTGCCTCCTTCCTTCCTCTCTTTCTCTCTCCCTCCCTCCTTCCTTCCCTTCTTTCCTTCTTTTGTTTCTTGTTCTTCTCTCTTCCTCTCTTCCTCTCCTCCCCCTCCCTCCCATTTCCCCCCCTCCCTTCCCCTCCTTCCCATCCTCTTCCACTTCTCCTTTCCTTCTCTTCCTCTCCCTTCCCCTTCCCTTCCCTTCCACTCCCCTCTCTTTCTCCCTCCCTACTTCCCTCCCTCCCTCCTTCCTTCCCTCCCTCTTTCTTTTCCTTCCTTCCTGTGCCAGTTCTCGAGCTTGAATTGAAGGCCTTACAATCTCAATTACTTTTTTTGCTCAAGGTTAGAACTCTACCACTTGAGCCATACCTTTCAGTTCTGGCTCCTTTGCTGTTTAATTGAAGATAAGAGCATCTCAAATTTTTGGTATAGCTTCTAATCTCAATCTACAGAGTTCAACCTCATGGATGGGATTTTATAGGAATCACTGACATCTGGAATATCACTGGTTTTCTTACAACAAAAAGGGAAAGTGTAATGGTGATCCACAGAATAGCTCTTAAAGGCTTCTGTTCATGAATGATTGAACAAAACATGTCATATAGTCAAGCCAAATATCTTTGTATAGAAAGTATAGTTCTGTTAGTGGGAAGAAACTTAGGATAGAAGGGAAGCAACTGTTTTACCACCCTCCCATGCTCCTGGATTGGGAGGATTAATATAATCAAAATGGCAATATTGCCAAAGGCTATCTACAAATTCAATGAAATATCCATTAATATCCCAACACCATTTTTTAATGAAATAGAGGAAGCAATCCAGAAATTCATATGGAACAATAAAAGACCTAGAATAGCAAAAACAATCCTAAGCAGAAAGAACAGTACTGGAGGAATTACAATACCCAACGTCAACCTGTATTATAAAGCTGTAGTAATAAAAACAGCTTGGTATTGGCACCAGAACAGGCCTGAAGACCAATGGAACAGGATTGAAGACCCAGAAATGAACCCACAGAACTACGCCTACTTAATCTTTGATAAAGGAGCTAAAACAATAGTATGGAAGAAAGATAGCCTCTTTAACAAATGGTGCTGGCAAAACTGGCTCAACACATGCAACAAACTAAAACTAGATCCTTATATATCACCCTGCACCAAAATCAATTCCAAATGGATTAAAGACCTCGAAATCAAAACAGACACCCTGAAAACACTAAAGGAAGGAATAGGAGAAACACTTGGGCTCCTTGGCGCAGGACGGAACTTCCTTAACAAAGACCAAGAAAGGCTACAAATCAAAGAAAGGTTGGACAAATGGGACTGCATCAAACTGCAGAGCTTTTGCACAGCAAAGGACATAGCTCGCAAGATAAACAGAAAGCCCACAGACTGAGAGAAGATCTTTACCGGCCATTCAACAGACAAAGGCCTCATATCTAAAATATGTGCAGAACTAAAAAAATTACCCTCTTCCAAAACAAAACCGCAAAGAACCAATAGCCCACTCATCAAGTGGGCTAAAGACTTACAAAGAGACTTCTCTGATGAGGAAATGAGAATGGCCAATAGACATATGAAAAAATGCTCTACATCACTGGCCATAAAGGAAATGCAAATCAAAACAACATTGAGATTCCATCTCACCCCAGTAAGAATGTCATATATCAAGAAAACTAACAATAACAATTGTTGGAGGGGATGTGGCCAAAAGGGAACCCTACTTGATTGTTGGTGGGAATGTCAACTGGTTCAGCCACTCTGGCAAGCAGTATGGAGATTCCTCAGAAGGCTAAATATAGAACTCCCCTATGACCCAGCAGACCCACTTTTGGGTATCTATCCAAAAGATCACAAACAAAATCACAGTAATGCCACCAGCACAACAATGTTCATCGCAGCACAATTTGTCATAGCGAAAATCTGGAACCAACCCAGATGCCCCTCAGTAGACGAATGGATCAGGAAAATGTGGTACATATACACAATGGAATTTTATGCCTCTATCAGAAAGAATGACATTGTCCCATTTGTAAGGAAATGAAAGGACTTGGAAAAATTTATACTAAGTGAAGTGAGCCAGACCCAAAGAAACATGGACTCTATGGTCTCCCTTATTGGGAATAATTAGTACAGGTTTAGGCAAGTCATAGCAGAGCATCACAAGGCCCAATAGCTATACCCTTATGAACACCTAAGACGATGCTTAGTGAAATGAGCTCCATGTTATGGAGACAATTGTTATATCACAGTTGTAACTACTTTCAACATCCCATGTGTATCTGTAGCTTCTACTATTGATGATGTTCTTTTTTTTTTTGGCCAGTCCTGGGCCTTGGACTCAGGGCCTGAGCACTGTCCCTGGCTTTCTTTTTGCTCAAGGCTAGCACTCTGCCACTTGAGCCACAGAGCCCCTTCTGGCCGTTTTCTGTATATGTGGTGCTGGGGAATCGAACCTAGGGCTTCATGTATGGGAAGCAAGCTCTCTTGCCACTAGGCTATATCCCCAGCCCCTTGATGATGTTCTTGTATCACCTTCCTGTGGTTGTACCTACACTATCTCTGTAATCTTATCTGAGTGTATTGGAAACCGTGGTATACTGGTATTGGAATTAGGAAATTGAAAGGGAATACCAAAATTGAGAGACACAGGGTAAAAAAAGTCAAACAACTACAATAGCAATGCTTGCAAAACTGTTTGGTATAAGTGAACTGAACACCTCAGGGGGGGAAAAGGTAAGGGGGAGGGGGGACGGTGGTATGAGGGACAAGGTAACAAACAGTACAAGAAATGTATCCAATGCCTAACATATGAAACTGTAACCTCTCTGTACATCAGTTTGATAATAAAAATTTGAAAAAAAAGTTTTACCACAGTATAGCTTACAATAACTACTTTCAACATATACTGTGAGCTTAATTTTCCAGATTACAGGTTTAGATACATTAAAATAACAGATCATTTATGGTATTTTCAGGGGGGGATTTCAAAAATGCAAGAAAATATTAATTCAGATACAGAACAAAAGAATACTGCAGCTGTTTTGGATGTTTTTCATTGTGCAGTACTGTGGTGTTAACTATCTATAGCATAAGAGTGAAATCAGGCTCAGAGCAAAAACGAAGAAGAAAGGGCCCCAATTTATGTAAATTGGAAACAAAGTTAGTGAAGGAATATCTTTGGGCTGTTTATAGAGAGGAGAAGAGTAATAAGTTATGATAAGTAACATTGCACTACGTTTCTATAGCTAGTTTTTTTTAATGTTTCCAGCAACCACCCATGGAAGATAGCATCACTTCCATTTAGTGTTGAGGACATTGAGCCTTGGATTAAATGGTTAGCCATGGTTTCCAAACTGAGTGTCAGAACCGGGACTGGGGAAGTCTGCTCTACTTGTAAACACTGCATGCTTTGGATGCTGAAAAGGACAGACAAGGAAAAGCCTGTGGTGTGCTTGGGGAAGGTATCAACCTAAGGGATAGACTGGAAGGACATAACCCAATCTCATGATCCCAATCAGTGACCTTTATGCTTCTCTTAACTTTGAACTCGGCCAGGGTAAAAGTACTGGTGTCCACAGAGGAAGTTCTCTTGTTTAGGAGGCAAAATAATTAAATTAATTAATTAAAAGAATCTTGTTGAGCTATTATCTGGGGCTACTATCAAGGAAGGCACTTGGACTTCCTTATGTTCATGAATAGACAAGGCAAGGCAAAAAAAAAAGCATAGCGATTCTGGCACCATAATGTACCTTGACGAACATGACGATGTTGGGGCTCCTTTCAAAAACAGAGTGAAGGACTATATCCTCCTAACCAGATGGTTACTTGGGCACCTCCTGATGCTTCTCTGTCCCACAGCAGTGGTTCACATGCATGTGTAACAACCTGGCTTAAGAATCATATGACTGCCAGAGGCCCAGATGCATTGGTATTAATGATTTAACGAGCATTACCAGGCAAGACACATAGGTATGCTAAGGTAGTAGTAGCTGGGAGTGAAGGAAATCTAGGATAGTGAATTCCACCCACCATGCCCCACTTTACAAGGATCCATTACCTCTCACTATTATACTCCAATTTCATGCCTGTAGTCCAAACTAGTTAAGAGGCTGAGATGAAAAGGATCATCTTTCAGGGCTATCCTGGGCAAAAAAATTAGTAAGACCCTACATCAACTAATAAAATGCTTGGTAGCATTAGATCGCCTTGGGTGTCATGGTAAACTTTCCAGATACTGTAAGGATAAGTAAGCCAAGGGCAAAAAGTGAGACCCTATCTGAAATGAATACTGGAAACAAAATGGGATGTAGTACTTAACTGGAATGTACAAAGTCCTGAGTTTAAACTCCAACTACCACCAACATAAATAAACAAATAAGGGCCGGGAATATGGCCTAGTGGCAAGAGTGCTTGCCTCATATACATGAAGCCCTGGGTTCGATTCTCCAGCACCACATATATAGAAAATGGCCAGAAGTGGCGCTGTGGCTCAAGTGGCAGAGTGCTAGCCTTGAGCAAAAAGGAAGCCAGGAACAGTGCTCAGGCCCTGAGACCAAGGTCCAGGACTGGCCAAAAAAAAAAAAAAAAAAAAAACACCAAAAACCAAATAAATTATCACACTGTCCATTTCCAACTGGCCCTCCTCCGTTATCAACACTGACATATTTTAGTCCTAAGCTATGTAATTCCCTCAGGCCAGGGACTATCTATGCCATATTCCTTCATTATAACAAACTTTGATAAGCTGTTTTAAATTGGATGAATTGTGCTATAGCATACAATTCATTTATTTTTTGTTCTTATCTCTTTTTCTCTAGCTGTTGATACTCAACAAAGCTAGAATTATAAATTCGAATTAGTGAGCAGGACAAATGGATTCCTATTCAAATGGCTATCCTATTCTAAAGTGTAAAACTTAGTAGCATTTAGTAATACATAATATTTGTTTCTACATTTGTATTTATTCTAAAATTTTAAAAACCAGTATTCTAACACAATACACACAATACTTGTATTCACGGTATTCTTCTCATCAGTTGTTTTCCTTTTGGATTTCTATCCAGAAAGTTGGGCAGCCAAAATCATATGCTACATTTAACAAAGACAGTTCACTATAATGCTTTTTGTTATCCAACCAAACATAATAGAGTGATCAACAATTATTATGATACAGAAAAGTGAAATTAGAGATGTTGAAGAATAACAATAAAGTCACTTTTGTATCTGTGAAAAACTTTTATGTGTGAGTGATTAGAGTTCTTCTAGGTTGTCCCAAAGTCAAAAACAGAAAGAAGAAATTATAGGGTGTCAGATTTTTGACTCAATAGAAATATTTTGTGAAAAGGCCACACAAAGTACAAAAGCTATAATAAAGGTAGGGAGTATTCAATGGCATGTCTAACAAGATGTTACTTGAAAAATTTTAGGGATGTCTTACAGAGAATTCATAAACTAGGTAGGGAGGAGAGACTGCCTCCAAAACCGTTTTAAGGAAACAGCATAGCAAGGTAAGAAGAGGCTAGGTTTAAACTAGAGCTGAATAGCCATGACAACTTCGTATAATTATACCATTCCTCTCTCTTTCACAATACCTGTTTTGTAAAGTTTTATGAAGATCTAATATAACGAAAAACTATGTCTAACAGAATGCCTAGAATGCAGCTGAGTTTACTGAACTTCTTATTATATTATGGTTTAACATGGTTAAATCTTAAGAAGCCACAAACATTTGACCTTTCTAAACTGTACAATGTTCATTTCGTGTGATATAATCAAATATTAATAAACAAAGTGCATTTTAGTCCTATGTCTTAAAATAGCAAATATTCTAGGGTTCTAACTTAGGACCATATTATATTTATAAAGCTATTGTTTTGTAAGTGTTCCTTATTGTTTTTACCAAAAAATAACATAATAATATAAAGGCCAGACTTTTCTGTTTGGTTATATGCACTTCCAAATGGTTAGGTTGACTCCTGATCTGTTCTTTAAGCGTGAATTGCTGGATTTGATGGAAGGAAACAAACCAAAGCAGATAGGAGGGCAGGGATAGGTAAAATTAGTCACCTGGGCCAGGTGACATTTTTGGCATGTTTTCCTTAGTTCTGTTGTTGTTGTTATTGTTGTTGTTATACAGGAGAAAACCAGGAATTCTAATTGGTACACGTGGCAAACATGATTACTTTCCTCTTTTAAGAAACAAGAGTAAATATGTAATATATCTTCCATTCCTCAGTCATGTGCTCTGAAAATTAAGGCAGATTGTTCAGGGGATTTAGATGTTAACTAACACTGTCCATGTCAACTTAACTCTAGAAGCAGCTGGAAATAGAGCGAGGATATTTGACACTTTTTATGTGTATCAGAAAAATTTCTATTTTGTTCTAGTTCTGGTAATTGTTGAACTTCAGAAATTGTTTTCCACTATAAGCCAGAATTGCAATTTTTCCTTAGGAGTACATTCAGCTACTACTGGGAGTCACGTGGGTCCAGATAATGTATATGCATAGGTATATTTGAAGGTAGTTTATTTCCCAGCATAAGTAAATGTTAGGTACTTTAATTACAACTTATCAAGTAAGACTGTCTGTTTACCTTTCTGTGGACCAAACTTTCAACTGTATTTAAGATAAATAACAATAATTTACTTATGTGGGAAGATAATAAAGTGCATAATAAGCTATACAGAATAATGTTTTGGTAAGTCAATTGATTATATCAGTGACATGATTATTCTAGATTCTGTGTTTCTAATCATTCATACTACATCAAACAAAATGTTACAACCTCGACTTTCTGAAAACACAAAAAGACATATGTAGTCTAAAAACACCTTTAGCAGTAAAAGTGGCCAATACTAAGCAAGCACTTAGGAATTCTGTGGTGATATAAACTATAAATCTATTACTGTAACAGTAATGATTTGTTTATATCTGGCATAATATAAGAAAATGGATTTATTTTCACTTGAGAAACACTTAAGCAAACTAGTCAATGTTTTTTCACTGGCAAAGCTGAGCAGGTTAAGCCTGAAACATTTAGTCAGTTTCTTAAAATTTCCCTACTGATCAATGTAAAGATTAGTTCAAAGCTCTATGAGTCAATACCTGGGTCACAGCCAAGATTGAAAAGCTTTAAGTGAGTGGGGGCTGAGTGGTGGGGAATACCAAGAATCCAAAATAAACTGCAGCCAGTTGTCAGTCTAGGAAATGGCAGATGGTTAAAGTCAGAAGTCGCATAATTAACTAGAACAGCCAAGGTCCAAACCACAAGGCATAAGTTTCAGGAATGACACAAGGCTCCAATTCCCAAGCAAGGGATGGGAGCCAAGCTGAGGTACCCAGTCACAGAACCCCCTGAAAAAACAGAGCAGCAGCAGAAGAAGAAGACTCTTAAGGCAGTAGAAGATGATTCATGGCTGGACTGCTCTAGGGTGATTGGATTAAGGATAAGTATGAGCTAGCTGAGAGCTTCACCTGCCCTGCCAAATAAGAAAATGCTGGTCCTCAAGGGACAGCATAGTGGAATATGAGGGTGCAAAGCTAGTGGAAAACAGACAGACCCACCTTGGCTAGGTGACTTGCAGCCTGTTTACCCTACTTCTATATGAAGTGAAAAAGAGAATTAAGAATTTGAATTATTATATATGGCAAATGTCGACACATGTCTTTTTTAAAGTAGCACCTTTCATTAATTTTAGTTAATGGCACAAAAATCTGAAATACAATTCCCACCTCAGGAAAAGTAAGGGGATTGGGCTTATTTGGCCACTTGATTCAAACCGAGGGGAGAGAAGTAACAATGAAAGGGAAAAGTGATTTAGTAGTAGTTTGTAATGTTGAAATACTTCCAACATCTATTTCTGTATTCCATTGTGAACACACTTGCTTTTCCTTACCCCCTCCCTTTTAAAGGTTCACGTCCTTGATCTTTATCATTTGGAGAATATGAGTGAAGGACTCAGGGGATTTTATAACATTCTTCAACTAACATACTAATTATTCAATTCTAAGTTTCAATCTATAGATATTCACATTATCAACAAGTAGAACTTCAAACATTTCTTGCTAATGATTGTGTTAATCAAACAATTTGGGGGGGCAGGAGGCTTTTTATTTTTCTGATAATACCCTAGTTTTCCTCTACCTAACTCCATCTTACCATTCACTGCCATGATTATCTCTTTGTAGATGGGAAAACAGTCTGTTTTCTATTTTTAGAGCTGGTTTATTCAGTCTTATATAGGCAGATGGCTTAAATTTAGCTCCTCTTTGGTTTCTCCCATTAGTCATTCAAACACGTCATTCCCTTAGTCATTATTGTTGGTTGGTTTTAGATTTCATGATGCTTGGCCTTAAGAATGAAGACAGTATTTCCGAGGACAACTCATAAGGGTGGGGTCAATTACTGCGGTCTATAGACTGAAATGATTCAGTGTATATCTTGGAAATCAATTATACGTCTTTGTCGTCATCTTTCAATTTGAATCTTTTTTAGTCTTACATGATTAGTTTTCATTTCGTTCTCTTGATGAAACAATCTCGTGTTAGAGAAAAGATCCTGTGGTATACTATCCCCAGAATTTTGTGCTATGCTAACACACAGTTGGAAGTCAAGATGTATTTGATAAATAGATGAAGAAGTAAATGTTTTGAACCTTACTGGTGAGATTACTTGCAAATTATTTTTTGAATGGATGAGGTGTTTATATTTCACTTTAAAACTGAAAGATAATTGGATTATTGGAGTACAAACTGATTATGTATAACATTTATAGATATAATTTCACACAAGGTCTGTAGAACCATATGCTTTGATTTGAAGCTCTCTATAGGATTTCTGGTCTGGGAAACAAACTTGACAAATTATCTAGTATTATTCTGACATGTTTTATACTTTTAATCTGACATAGAATTTTAAAAGTCAGATTATAGTGGATAATCAGTTCCAAGATTGGTACTATAAGTTCCTTTTGTTCATAATTTAATTCTTTGGTCTTGAGGATGACATTACATCATTTATGAAAGCCAAGTCTTCTATACAGTGATACATAATTTTTCACTTACATCTGGAAATTTAGTTGCTGTTTAAGGGATCTTATTTTCATCTGTGCTTCAAATTCTAATGAGCTCTCTGAAAATCCACTGTTGATTTGTGAAGTTTTGCATGTAAATGTTGTAATTTTAAAGAATCAAAATTGACCTCTTAAAGTTTTAAAAGTAATTATACATCAATGGCTAGCATCTGTGTGAGCTTGCTGTGATCTTTCATCTGCACCTAGCTATTTTCCTTTGTGTATGCATTGTTTGGATTACACATGGAATTTTGAGGTTGGTCACTTGGTGGTGCTGTAGTTAATAGCATGATTTTTTTATATCTCTCCACTGCCTTCTAAAACTACAGTTTTTAGATTGCAGTTAGGTGAGATTTATACATCTCTTTAAAAATCTGCTGCAGGTAAAAGTATTTGATGGCTCTTAACTTCTGGATTAATTTTAAGTATTAGGAGTATTGTAAAACAGATTCTTGCTAATAATGATCACTATCCTAATGGCTTGAGGCATGCTCATTTACCAACATTAGCCAAGTGATTAAAATCCATCATGAGTTTAATTTGAAAAGATTCAGTTACTTCTCAATTAACGACTAATGATATTAGCATTATCTTTGTGGAGCTAAATCCTATCATTACATGGTTTTATACTTTAACTTCTTGATAGAAATCCACTTTTGTTGACACAGACCCATATCATGCCTCTTGTTTACCAAGTGTGTGGCATTTCCTATATTTGTACCAAATTGTGCCATATGGTGGACAACATGCAGACCATCATCACATATTTTATGACTATGCTATTTGATAATTCATTATGTCATAAAACAAGTGATGATGTTGAGAGGAATTACCATGGCCAGTCAAACCTGAAGAGAAAAGGAAATATTTTCATCATATGACTCATTTCTTTAAATCAAAATAGATGTATGATTTATAATGATTGGATCTTTTCCTTGACAATTTGTTTTCAACAACTTTGTATTAATACCTTAAAAAAGTCCTGCTCTTAAAAGTGGCAACTAATTCTCCAAAATGTATTCTTTGAACTCACTAGAGAAATAGAAATAAAAAGAAATCAGTTATAATTTTCTTTCACAAAAAAACAATCTTTGTTTAAATTTACTCCACCTCTTATTATTTCCTTTGAGGAGGTATGAAAACCTGTTAATCTCAAAAGATTTTCTGCTGATGTCCCACAGGGATAATGATCTTTACTTCCAAATCTCCCTACAAAAATTAAAAGGGGAAGAAAAGCATAGTGAACAACCCCAAAAAAACAAACCTAGTCAATTACAGGAGGTGAAAAAAATCTCTAATTTTTATAATTGTTTTATTCCAGATGCCCCCCCCCAAAAAAAAACAAGAAGCCAAGTAAATACCTTACATTGACTAGTAGAGACTAGCCTTCCACAGACTTACAGATGAACTGTGATGTTATGGTTATGTAAGCTGCTTCCTTCTCAAAACAGGTCAGTGTTGTTATTCTCACTTTTCAAAGAGCCAACAGACCACAGTGGAGAATTAACAGGCCCAACATTGTTTACAGAGTGGGAAAAAGGCATTTCAATGAACCAATATATGCGACTGTGAAAAAGTAAAGACTTCTTCTCTAATCAGTTTCTTTTAAAATTTCAGAGAGGCTATAAATTGATCACAGTGTTTGGATAGGTAAAGAATTAAAAGAAAAATCCCAAGGACAAATATATGCTTTCAAACTCACATACAGAATTAATAGTTTAATAAAGGAAAAATCACAGATTGGTGATGAAATTACAAACAATGGTATTCCCAACGAACTAAAGCTTTTCATTCATTTATTCACTCAAAAGAATGTGGAGCATGAACTCTATATGAGGCTTGGTATTAGGCATATAGGAAATTAGTAGAGCCAGGCAAACAGAGCTAATGTTTCATATCACTGTAATTCCTCCCCCAAATATTTAAATTATACCTGTAAGTAGGACTTTTTTTTTAGTTAGGAATAAGATCAACATATGAAAGTTAGCACAGAATGTTAGAATAGAAGTAGCCATTAGAGAAACTAGATGAGGAAACGGAGGCCCGGAAATGTAAAATTACTTGGTCAAGATCTCATAGCCAGAAAGCTGCAAAGAGAATTGAATACCATGTTTTGGGGTTTATTCTACTCTATAATACTGAATCCAAAAGGTCTTTTAAAGTCTCCTATGTACATCTGAAATAAGAGTTTTATTTATCCAACTTACATTTAACCAGTGTGTGCTGACAGAGAACTTTTTTTTTTCTTATTTATTGTCAAAGTGAGGTACAGAGTACAGAGAGGTTACAGTTTCATACGTCAGGCCTTGGGTACATTTCTCGTACTGTTTGTTACCTCCTCCCTCATTCCCCCTCTCTCCTCCCATGACAAAATAGAGTAGAATAGTGAACCGTGTGTGTGTGTATGTATGCATACATATGTACATATATGTGCTATTTTTTTTCTTTTTGCTCTGGTTCTGAGGCTTTATCTCAGTGCCTGGACACTGTCCCTGAGCGCACACGCGTGTGTGTGCGCTCAGACTAGCACTTTATCACTTAAGCCACAGCTCCACATCTAGTCTTTTGGTGGCTAATTGGAGATGAGAGTCTCATAGACTGCTTCAAACTGTGATTCTCATATCTCAGCTTCCTGAGTGGCTAAGAATTACAGGCACTAGTCACTGGCACCCAGCTTAGTGATTTATATATCTACTAATATTTATCACAGGCCAAATGCCCAGCATCATGTTATATGACTTAAAGATATAAGAACTATGTTGTCTGGAGTTTACAGAGTTTCAATGATGAGCCCAATGCTTTTATGGACTTGTTCTCTTTACAAATAAAGACAGGGTAGAAAACATATCCTTCTCTAAGAATTTCTGGCTCTAAACTTTACCTGTAGTTACAGGTTTATTATTCCTAATTATACTTTTGAAAACTTTTGGTAGTTGCTACAATTGTTTCAAAGTTTCTGGCTCTAGTGATTTGGCACCTTTTAGCCAATAAAGGCTTACATATTCATACTCCAAATTTTGTGAAATGTTTCATTCCTTGTTGCAGTATTGTAAAAATTAGTTCAATACTTTAACTATTTCAAAATATTGAAAGCACTTTGTGACAATGATATATTAAAGTGATTCTAAAGATGAGTATGTTATTGCATGCCTGTAATCCCATCACTCACAAGACTGTAAAAACAAAGCTAGAGTTTGTGGAGCACAATGTTGAATCAGGACCTGGCAGGCAGGTACAGAGCTGCTGGTCCATCAAGGTTTGTGTGTAATGGTTTGACCACTTCACTTATCTGCTTCATTTCCTGTTAGCCAGACATGACCACATCAATTTCCTTTATGAGCAACTGTTACACAATTAGCACTCAGAGTGGGGAGCAAAGTCCTTTTAGACTCTGAACACTGAGACCATAGTTTAATTGAGCTTTTTCTACCTGGGAGGAACAATAACTTGCACCTTGGTTAGAAAGTTCAATTGTAAAGAAGGGTACACATGAATAATTGTGGAAAACAATTAACCCCCACCTAAAAAAACAAATTAGTAGGTTAAGCCACACATTTAACTTTTTCATTTTGTTGTTGTTCGTGTATTTGTTTGTTATTTCATGATAAAGAATTTTGCCAAGGGAAAAGAACTTATTTTATTTCTCTCTTTTTAAAAGAAATAAAAGCATTCACAAGCAAAACAGAGTTCTTGGCAAAGATTATGTATAAAAATTGTCTATGCTGTAAACCAACTATACAACTCATGACAGGGGAGGGAAATGGGGAGGGCGGAAGGCAGGGCGGAGGAGAATAAGGGAGGAGGTAACATTTTGGATAAGAAATGTACACACTGCCTTATGTATGAAACTGTAACCCCTCTGCACATCACTTTGATAATAAAGAAATGAATAAATTTAAAAAGTATATAAGGGAAAAATGTATTCAAATAGCTACCTAACTTCCCTCAGCCAAGGGAAACAATTACTAACTGATGGATAATTCATTCATTTTTCTTCTAGCAGTTCATTGCCTTTCTTCATTATTTCACTGTATCTCTATAGAACTACAATTTAAATTTGCCTTGGTTTGAGTCTCATCTAAGTGGATGCAAAAACTCTCTTTGTGCTCTGCTTTCTGATCTCAATTACGTTTGGGGGTTCACCAAAGTTGGCAGGTTCAGAATCAGTCATCCTTAATTCGCATCTCCATGCAAGTCTATTGTATTGGCTATAGCATTTTAATTTTGTAGTCAAGCTTCTCCGACCTTCTTCTTCACATGCTTAGCAAGTTTTCTAGACTGTCCACCCAAGGTGAATTGTTGAGCCAGAGGTTATTTTTTCCTAAAGCAGTTGTACAATTACCAACAGAATCTATGGATGAGAGCTCTATAGCTCAGTCTTGCCAAGACTTGGAATTTCCCAACTAAAAAAATGAGCAAACAAGCATATAAAAATACTTATTGTGGTTTTAATTTACAAGTCTTTAATATTCTTAGTAAGGTTTCATATGCATTTTTTTCAGTTCCCACTGCATTATTCATCCTTTTCTATTGATTGGAAGGTTGTTTTTATTTATTTATTTCTAAATATTCTAGATTTTAAACCTCTGTCCATTATGCAGTTGGAAATGTCTTTTGCCATTTTGCAACTTGTATTTTTTGCCCTTTGCTGTGGCATACATTATGAATAGACACTCATTTTTCTTGTGATGCTAGCAACCTGGTCCTCATGCATTGTAGGCAAGTTCTCTCCTGCATCTCCAACTTTGAATATGAAGCCCTGAATTGACACTTATAATTTTAATACAGTTGAAATTATCTTCCCATTCATCCAGAATTTGCCTCTTTTTTTGTCTTGTTTAAGAAATTTCCTACTGGAGAATAGCTTAAATGGTAGAATACCTGACTAGCAAGGGTGAGACCCCAACTCCAAACACCAGTACTACCAAAAGACAAATTTTTCCTTATGTGAAAATTTTCAATAAATTCTCCGAAAATATTTAGCCTTCTTCTCAGCATTGGTGTCTCATTCCTGTAATCCTAGCTACTCAGTAGGCTGGGATCTTTGAATCTTAGTAAAAACGAGCCTGGGCAGGAAAGCCTGTGAGATACTTACTTCTCACTAACCAGCAAAAATCAAAAAGCAAAGATGTAGCTCAAATGATAGAGTACCAGCCTTGAACAAAAAAGCTAAGGTACAGTTCCCAGGCCCTGAGTTCAAGCTCCAGTACTGACACACACAAAAAAGTTAAAATTTTCCTTCTAAGGCTTCAATGAATTTGCATTTGATTTCTGGATACAGCATAAGTGAGGGATCTTTTAATCGAAATGGGTAATCTTAGAGAATTAAAAGAGGGTGTTTCCTTACTCATATGGATCTGTCTCGTAGTAAATTTGGCATCCATTTACTTTTAAAAACTGATTGCTGGGGTCTGGGAATATGGCCTAATGGCAAGAGTGTTTGACTCGTATACATGAAGCCCTGGGTTTACTTCCCCAGCACCACATGTATAGAAAACAGCCAGAAGTGGCCCTGTGGCTCAAGTGGCAGAGTGCTACCCTTGAGCAAAAACAAGCCAGGGACAGTGCTCAGACTCTTAGTCCAAGGCCCAGAACTGGCAAAAACAAAACAAAACAAAACTGAATGCTTACTCTATGCTTACTATAATACCACAATAAACACCATATAATACTTACTGCATGCCAAGTATATATATATATATATATATATATATATATATATATATGTATATCTCCTGAGGACAGAAGTGTGGATGTCCTCTACCTCTGTGTACTTTGCCCTACAGCCATAAACAGGTAAAATACTGTCAAAGGAGAATAAGGACAGTGGCAGTGGGGATGGGCATTACTGAGCTGCCTAAGGTTCCTGATTCTGGATGGCATTAAGATGCATAGAAAGTTAGGAGAAAGGAGTGTGCTCTGTGGACAGCCATTGCATTAACGTCCATCCATGTATGAAACCTGTGGTTTGAATTTCTCCGCCTTTACAATCATAAATCCTAATATCAAAAGACAGAGAGGTTTTTTCCTATGGCTTCTTCAGAGGAACCCAACTGTTCTTAACAATTTGTTTCAATTTTTACAATTCACTTACCACATTCTAAAATATCTGGGCATAATGGTTTGTGTCTGTAATCCCAGCCATTTACGAGGTGGAGATGGGAAGATTATATTCTGAGGCTAGTCCAGGCCATAATATTACTGAGATACCATCTCAAAGAACTAGATGGCATGCCTTTCACCCTGTCTATGTAAGAAACATGGATGGAAGAATCACAGTTGGAGACCAACCTGAGGAAAAATGCTCAAGATCCTATCTGAAAAATATCTAAAGTAAAATGGGCTAGTGATATAACTCAAGTGACGGAGAAGTTGCCTAGAAATTCCAAGGTCTTCGAGTTTACTTGAGTTTTGAATGAACTCAAAGATCACTTAGGAATAATTAATGTCCTATCACTAAGTTAATCATGAATTTACAGTATAATTTTGTATTTACTTATTCTTTTCCCAGGACTTTAAGCTTGCTAGGATATTACCTTACCACAAGAACTGTGTCTTCAGCTCTTATGTTTGTACTTTGCTTTAGAGAGAGAAGGTCTCCTTAACTTCATCCTGGCTAGTTTAAAACTCAAGATTCTCTTGCCTTCACTTTCCAAGGAGTTGGGATTATAGGCATTCCCTACCACACTCAGGTCGTTTAATTTCTGTAAGGAGCCAAAATTATTCCTTTATCTCTAGCCTTACTTTCTTCTTGCTGCTCCCTGGAACCCTTGCACTCTGTTTCCTGTCTTCAAAATATTATCTTGCAACAATTGCGGTCTCATATCTTTCAGGACAACTTTACTTAGAGAAAAAGGAGTGTGTCTGTCTCTTGTGTTCCTATTGTAATTATTGCTCTAGTCAACATTATCACTGTGCATTAACCTGTACATTTCCCCAGTTGTAAATTAACACCTTCAGGCAGAGACTGCATTCCCAATCATTGTACTTCAAACATCCAATTCATATTAATTAAGTGAATGTTAAAATCTGTGGATTTCTTATAATGCTTGGGGATCATGGTGATGGCTGTCATTGGCAAGTAGAGAAGTGGCTGGGACCTGAGTACTTGCCATTCTTGTGATTTTCCTTTTTCAGTGCTGTTCTCATTGCCAACTTTGAGAACCACTTCTCATAACTTCTACTATTTGCTGTCAACTTCTTGTCAGTTTACTAAAATCTGTTCCATCTTCTGCTCAGGAATTTAGAGTGCAAGTAAAAAAAATCTTACATATTGAGATACTTGGAAATCTCCCTGGAAATTTTCCTCCATGTCTAAGACTGAACCTAGTTCAGGTAGGATGTCCCTGCCCAGGAGAAATGCTTGTGAGTTGTGTTCACTATTTGACAAAAATAAGGCCTGAAATTTAAATTGTATATAATGCAGGATGAATATGAAATATAGCCTTTCTTTCCTCTAGCAACTCCCATAGCAGATTCAGAAATGTGATCCCTTTGGCATTTCCTCATGACTTACAAAAAGACACCACTTTCTTCTCTGATAGATGCAACTAAATATTGCAGGTGGCTACTGTAGTTTGCATAGGTTTCTGTCTCATACTATTAGAGGTTTGGATTTCAGTGCTTTCTCTAGCTTATCACTGTGACCCTGATTTATTTCTGGTCTTATGCAGGTAATATGATATCAGCAGTGACATCACTGCCATATTCCAGTGTTGGCTGAGAACTTGACTTTTCAAGAAACAGTGTAGTACTTCATTATAGGGTTAATATCCATTAACTGCTGAGCATGGTTTGAGAATTCTCAAAGATCATGTTTTGTAGCATATAAAATGATCCACAAATATGTTCTTACATTCGGTACTGCTAACTGCTCCACTTTATTTGTCCTTAAGGGTTAAGAGCTAAAAAGAAATGAAATGCAAAGCAACAACAATGAAGATAAATGACAGAATACATTCTATTTAACTCTGTATAACAGATAAAATTATCTGAGAATTAATTGCTCTTGGAAACCAGGAAAGAAATGGACCTACACAATCTAATGGTCTAATGCTTAGAAACCTGTCCTGTTTCTCCTTAGGGTAACACTGACACCAAAAAGGCAAACATGAAGCAGAGGGAAATGTGGCACTCAGAGACTAGAACCCCACTTGTATCAAGGTCAGGAAGCTGGTGCAAAATCTTGTAGGAAAGAACACCCAGAAGCCTCTTGAAGATCACTGAAGTCAACATGGCAGTTAATAGTGTGGGGGATAAAAACAGAAGGGGGACTGCACAGTTGCTGAACAAAGTTGCAGGACCTCACTGAGATACTAACACTGATGCCGTCATGTCATTGCTAAAGCTACTTGCCCGTTCCACTGATTTCTTTTTTTTGGGTCTTTGGTCATGGCGCTTGGACCCAGGGCCTCGGCACTGTGCCTAAGCTCTTTTTCTTTTCTGAATGATTATTTATTTATTGTCAAAGTGATGTACTGAGGGGTTGCAGTTTCACACATAAGGCAGTGCTCAAGGCTAGTGCTCTATCATTTTGAGCCATAGGTGCACTTTTGGTTTTCTAGTGGTTAATTGGAGATAAGAGTGTAGGACTTTCTTACCCAAGCTGGCTATGAACTTCAATATTCAGATCTCATCCTTCTGACTAGCTAGTACTGAATTATAGACAAGAGCCACCAGTGCCCAGATCCACTGATGTGAAGATAATGCATGGGTGCTTCATTGGATGTATTGTAGTTATGAGAACAGCAAGCCTCATGGACAATGCCTTTTGTTAGCTATACATTCCCAAGTATTGGGAAAACCAGCATTGGAGTTCAAAATTTAGTCTCTGACAAGATTTTTGAAATGACTGAAAAATGTTACAGCTATCTTTGAAGCAGTTCTTTCCTTATTTCTCTGCTTTCAGTCACAAAATACTCTTTGTTTAATGGTACAAATAATAATAAAATATTGATCAAATTTACAAACTTCAGGCAGACACAGGCTGCATATAATGAATTCTAAGGATGAGTTTGCAGGAATTCTCCAAACTACAGGCTGTTTCTGGGGTAGATTTTGAGTTGAATAGATCTCTGAAACAGGAAGTATATGGAAGCAGAAATGGAATGCTGCTCTGCAGAGCTTGTTATCTTGCTAAACACAGTCCTAATTGACCATAGTTTAGGTCATGTTTCATTTGAAAGGGTTACTTTTTCCTGAGAGGGAGGGGATAAACCTTTTTCCTACATACAAGATATAAATCTTGGTGTTTTTCCTCTTATATTTTGTAATTTTCTTGGAATTTGCATACAAAGCAACAGAAGAGTACTCTCAGTTAAATACATATAAGGAAAGTAGAAAGCACATCTAATTCTATAACTCTGACCACAAAGATACTTATCTGTTTAAGTCACAGTTTTGCTTCTTTCAAATAAATACAGTCATAACTTTATTTTAGCTCTTTGGAGAAGAGCCACTAAATAAGTCCAATAAAACTTATAGTTCCTTACCATTTCTAGTTCATTAGTTGTCAAGGAACTTGAAATGTTTCTGATGGTCTGTTTGTTCTACATTTACAAATCAACCATGTCCTAACCCTTAAAATGATAAATTCATTCTGTGAGCAAAAGCCACAAATCCAATCTAATTGAAAAAAATAAATATATGTCAAACTTGATACCTTGGAAGGAGAAAATTACAATTGACAACATTAAAATTTCTCCAATCTAATAAACATAAATATGATTTAAACTCACAATGTTTTGTTTTACAAATCTTGTCTTAATTCTTTTTTTGTGAATTCATGAACATATTTGTCTGGCTTAACTGGGAGTGGGGAAGGAAATAGAAACAGAGTTAGGCCTCACCTAACTTCCTGAGTATAGGCCCACATGTTTTCCTTTAGGCCTATATATAAGCAGTGCTGATTTTAAAAGTTATGATTAAATAGTAAAAGGCACTGTGAGCTTCGCCTCTAGCCTGGGGTATTTGAGTGTTTGTGTATGGAAGAGGAAGAATTTACCACAGACCACACATACCTGTGGGTATGTTGTCTGTCATGATTCCTGGCAGATTGGGGCTCATCCCTTGGATTTGTCACATGGACACTGTCATTGTGAAGTCATCCTACACTGAAGAAAGATTTTTCTAGAGAAAATGTGGCCAGACACCCCATCACTCATTTCTATCAGGTAGAGTAAAGTAAGCAAGAATTTACAAAGGAGCAAATAAAATAACTTAGATAACACACATCAGAGGTTATTCTCTATCCTTCTACTGTTCTATCCAAAGTTAACATTTTATTCTCTGTACTCACAATCATTTCCAGAGAGATGAAATGAAAACTTCAGGGCTCCCAATATTTCCTGAGAACATAACATGGCTCTAAAGGAAAAGCAATTTATAACTTGACCCTGACAACAGCATGGAAGTCACTCATGGAAAACTGATTTAATATGATCCATCGTTATAGCATATCCAATTCCTTCTTAAATGATTTTCATTACCAGTTAGTAAAACCCTTCAGGGGAATTGGTTGCTTAGTTTTATAGTGTTCTGCCACTTTTGCTTTGATGAGGACTATCTCCTTCTGGCACCAAGAAGACTCAATAAATCACAAAATCTAGGATAGAATGAACAAGTTCATTTTGAGTCACTCGTTACCCATAGTTATTTCAAAGAGTTCAATAGGCCTACTTTTCAGTTTAATATTTTGATTCTGATCAGTCTTCCATAAACCTCTGGCTCCATCATGGGCTAGGTAGCCACAGATAGCTTCCTTCTCACTCTCAGTTCAGAACACTGTACACAAGATGATTTAACCAGATGAAACAGTTCCATGTTTGCAAAACATAAAAAAGCATATAAGGAACAAAAATAAGGGAGCTGAGTGCTGGTGACTCACACATGTAATCCGAGCTACTCAGGAGGCTGAGATCTGAGGACCATGGTTGGAAACCAGCCTGAATGGGAAAGTCCATTGGACTCTTATCTCTGATGAATTACTCAGAAAAGGCTGGAAGTGACACTTTGGCTCAAATGGTAGATCACTACACTTGAGCACAGAGAGGCTTGGGGACAGAGCCCAGGCCCTGAGTTCAAGCTCCAGGACCAGCAAAAACAAAAAAGATATACAGAGTTTTCTTCCAAAAATTTGTACAACCAATAGGTATTGTTACTTGAATGGAAATGCTGGCAGTGGAAGGGGAGGAAACTCATGAAAGAGGAAGGAGGGACTTTGAGAACCACTGGGAGAAAAGCTAGAAAAGATGTATAGGGAGAGCGCAGTCTGCAGTATGAAATATATATTACAGAAAGAGAAACAAAGAAGGCAAAACTGATGACAATGAGGAGATAGAGAACCATGCTGTGCCTCTCCTTAAGGGTCATGAGTAGAAGAAAAGAAAATCCAGGCATTGTCTGAACCCCACTGTCCTAGACATGCTGTGTTTCACAGAGTATTGAATGTTTTCCTACCAATCAGCTTAGTTCAGATGTGTTTGCCTCTAAAATGTGACAAGGAACTTTCTGCATAAGAAGATCTACAATCTGCTTCCACCAATGGCATTCCTTTGCTCTGCATTTCTCCTAGACTTTTAACAAGAACAAATAAACCATGGTTAAAATCCTTTAAACAATAAGTGTACACTTAAAAAATGGCAGAAATGTAAAACAGATCCCATCTGAGGTGTTAGAGCTATTGTAGGGCATGGGTGGAGGAGAGAGTGGAGTAAACAGAGGGTGACAGAGGACCAATATAGTCAAAATACTTTATGCCCACACACAATGAAGCCTGCTGAGCTTAGCTTGGGAGGCAGAGTAGAGATTATAGAGAATGATGGAAAGGTGAGTCTGAATAAGCTACATTGTTAACATATATGTACATGTCAAAATAAGAACCTCTTATACAACTAATTGATGTTAATAAAATTGTGGGCAAGAAAAAAGAATAAGAGGAGTGTGTGTGTGTGTGTGTGTGTGTGTGTGTGTGTGTGTGTGTGTGTGTGTCCGTCCAGATTTTCTCAGCTATTGAGACAGACCCATAATGGAATGGAAGCATCAAATTCTTTCACAAAACCTCCTAGAGTTTGGTCACAGATTTGGGGTTACAATCAGCATTGTAACTTTACTGAACTCTTCTAGTCAAGAACTGCACTTCCTTTTTCATAAAGATGAGCCCCAGGCCCTATTTAAACAACACAAGAGGTCACAAATGTCCTTCCATGTTATTGATCTGGAAACTGAAGTACAGAAATATGAAGTGACATATCTAGAAACAGTTGGACCGAGAATATTGTATCTTAAGATATAAAGTCAATAAAGAACATATATTTGACATATTTCTGTCTGAACCCTAGAACCTCACTAAGAATGATAGTACAATCAACCAATATTTGACAGTTTTATAATCAAATTAGCCATCTTTCATTATTTGAATACTTTTTAGTTACTCAGTAATTATGTCACCACTGACACATTAACATCTTAATGAAAGTAGTGGGTTCTTTACCCAGCCAAAACAGAGAACAGCTATCTTCTAGAAGTCATTGGAGAGTTTAAAACAGTAGAGGTCATAGCCAGGACCACTGTATAATCAGCTAATTGAGCTCTGTACTTACAGGCCTAGTTCATTGAATCCTCCTTTTCATAACATTTCTAAAATAATAATCCAAGGACTTCATTCTTCATTGTAGGACTCTTTCTTTTATCACCCTACTCCATCTAGCAGACTGGGCATAGTACTCCCATTGAATTCAAAGCAGACTTACCATTTACGTCATTCCAAAGGATGCAGTGACCACAAACTAGCTGAGCAGGAAGGAGGAGTCTGATGTAGGCATGTCTGCCATCTTCTCCCACCCCGCAACCTGTGCATACATATTTCTTGCACATTGCACAATCTTGTGGGTGTTTTAAATTTTTGGAGGTAATATTATGCTCCATCTTTGTGAAAGGAAAAAAATGATTTCCAAATGCTCTTCCCTTAGCAAACAACTTATACTAATGTATCATTATATTAATACTATTTGGGATCCAAATTATGTCAAAGAATGTTTATTCTTGGGTAAAATAACAATAACATAAATAAGAAACAATGCATTTTAGTGCAATCTTAACCTTGTATCTTTCTTTTATGTGTTTCAGAGCTGGGACTTGAACTCATGGCATTGGTGTGGTCCCTTAGCTTTTTCCCACAAGGATGGCACTAAGCCACTTGAACCACAGATTAGCTTTTTCCCCCTCTCAAGCCTAAAGTAGATATTAACTTGCATTCTGACAATTTTTATATACCTAGTCCTTGCTGAACTTGGGGGCTAAATTGTTCAGTATTGTATTATTCAAATTATTATTATTATTTGCTCATGTTCATCAAGCACTCTGTATATGCCATTGTGCTAAGTGCTTTATTTTTTGGATCACCTTTCTTTAGTCCTGATAATCATTAGCTGATTTGTCCCTTTATTCTTTAGATGAAGAAATTGAGGCTTCCATGTTGCTGTTAGGGTGAGAGTGAGTTTTTTACCATTGGTCTGAAACCAGAGCCCCATTCTTACCAAGAAAGGTACTCTAACCCATATAGGACACTTAATAGCCACCTCTTAGATCCTCCAGGCCAATAGCACACTGGCATCTAGTCAGGCTCTAGGACCCCTATAGGATGCATCCAAGTAGATGGGTGCCCATGCCAGGGCTATGGGAGGCAATCTATTTAGTGGTATCCCATTCCAACCTTCCTGATACAGACTTATCATCTTTTTAGGTTACTTCATCACAAAATGAGTATTGGGTTCATAAGCATGTAACAAATTGTACTACTCTAAGGGGCTACCTAGTTCCAGTTTTTTTTTCTTTAGAGCAAACAGATGACAAATTGAATAATCTTGTAGGTTTTGCTTGAGTCTGAAAACCAGGGTGATTTAATAGCAAGGTCACCGGATTGGGCAATAGAGGATTAGAGTGTTAATCTCCACAAAGTACATGTGTCAAGCCACCATTCTTGCCTGACCTAATTCTATTCATCTGTAGTTGTGGAACCAAAGGCCTCATTCATTCACTCACCCACCCATGAATTTATTCAACAGAGACTTATTAAATGTTTCTTGCAGACCAAGTCCATGCTGCATATTGGGGTATCAAAGCTGTAATAGAGAATCACTCCCATCAAAATGTTTCTAGTATAGTAGGAAAGACAAAGACAAGAGAGTAACAGTAAAAGTGCGCAGAATTCTGTGGCCAAATCTAGAAACGGATCCTGGCTGAGGGTGGCATGTGTGGGGCATTTGGACAAAACTTCCTGGAAGAGATAACCACAATAACCAAGAAAGAACAGATGCCCTGGCAGGAGGAGCAGGAGCTACTCAGATAAGGAGAGGTGAGAGAGAGAGAGAGAGAGTAGATGAGAAAGAAGGGGACAGAGCATATCAAGAGGAGGAAACTGAAGGAGACTCAGATGTCAGTAGAACTGCCTGGAGTTCACAATGGCTAATGGTTTATGGGTGTGGAGCTGGGAGTGCATGTACTCACATGCATGCATCTTTGTACACATGTGCGCTGGTAGGTGAGGGACTGTGATGGGGTGGGAAGAGATGGAGCAGCAAAGCTAATCAAGAACCAGCAAGCAAAGAGCTTTAAATGCCGTTAATTCCTTCCTCCATAGCAATGGAGTTCAAAGAAAGGAGTTTAAAAGTAAGGAAGGGTCATCGTTAAATCAATAGTTTTAAGGGATAGCTCTAGAAAGTATGGAGAATCATTTGTGGGAAGTACACCTGGAGGGCAGTAGGTTGGATCTAAGCCAGTGGTGCTTGAAATTGAGTGGGCAAGAGAATTACCCCAAGGACCCAGATGGTAAGTCAGCAGCCCTGAATTTTCCAATAAGCAGTTCATGAGTGTGACCTGAGAACATGCATTTCTATCAAAATCCTCAGTCATCCTGATGATGCTTTATCCAATGAGTAGACATTTCATGTAAAGGCCTTGCATGGATGTGATTTTGGTACTGTGGGTATTCTACATATGTTTGTATGAATAAGGGGAGGGGGATATCAAAATGATGAGACAAAGGGTAAAAGGTGAACCAATGCAAGAACAATATTTACAAGGCAATATGTTGTAAACTAACTGTACAATGGGGGGGATGGGGAGGAGGGAAGGTGGGAAAAATGGGGGAGGAGGTAACAAGTTTGATAAAAAATATACTCACTACCTTATGTAACTGCAAACCCTCTGTATATCACCTTGACAATAATTTTTTTTAAAGAATCTGGAAATCAGAAAGTAAAGCAGTTTGTTCTCATTGACCCAAAATCAAACTAAAGTGAATGGCAGATTCCAGGGGGCCTTTGTGAAGAAAAAATATAATCAAAACCAATCACTTTACTTATCCACATCCTACAAAACATTTGTTTGTTCAAACTTATTGTTTGTCTCAGTTTTGTCTCTTTTAGTTTCTCAAGTTCTATTTTATTTGTTCTATCAGAAGGGGAAAAAGTTTTATGGTATGACCAGTTATTTGCAGCAGGATAAAAAGCTGAAATGCCACTGCCCTTGACTAAACCCTTTGTCTGACTGAGATACAATAGGCCAATTGAGAGCTGTAATATTTGGGCTCAGATTCTAGAAATGAAAGCTTGGTGGGGTGAGGGAGTCTGATCTGCTTTATGTGGATTAAAAAAACTCGCTCCTATTTTGAAGCTGGGAGAAAAAGGAGCTATACGCATGCTGCATAAAAACACAATAATTACAAATTCCTCTTTATAGCATGCATCTCAGAAAGAGCATTATATCAAAGAGAAACAATGCCCTTTCATAAAACAAAGAAACTTGGATACTTAACACAAAGTCTGTCTGTCCCCAAGTCTCCCTATAATTGAAGCACGAAAGTTCTGTGTTAACTTTTTTTTGCAGCTAAGTGACAGTGACTTTGTAAAAAATCACCAGGATTCTGCTTTGTAAGGGTGGACTACTGATAATGGTGAATTATTTATTAGAAGCAGATTGTGTTTATTTCGAGATACATAAGAAAGATATGGTCAGAGTTGCAATGGACAGTGATGAGAACAAAGAAAAGAAAGACAAATGTGTTCAAAATAAAGCTGACCAATAATGGTTTGCTAAGTCTATCCCTTGATCATTTGCTTCTACAGATTCTATATAGACTTTCTTTCAAGTATAAAATAATACCTGAGTATGATTTTAGCAATTTATTTGATCTCCCTATTAGTTGTCTTTCAAAAACCCTCACCTCATTATCTTTTTCCAGAGTCCCAGTTAGTTATTAATGTCAGAGTTCCTTTGAAAATGCAAGGATACCTTTCTGAAGAAAATGTGAAGCACCTTCTCTTAATAAGAGGTTGGCTGCAGCCAGAATCTCCGATGAGAGGGACTAATGAAGCAGATTCTATCAGCTGAGGGATTCTCTGTTTGCAGAGTCACTCAGCTTGTGAATTTACAATTGGTTTCAGCAGAAAGGATTGCAGCATCCAAGTAAGCAGTGGGCCATAATTATAATTACAGGTGTGGTGCAGACAGCAGAAGCAGATGAGCTCATAAGAGACAAAGATTTGATCCACTGGATCATCTATCTTCATCTAAGAACAAAAGGCAGCAGATAAATAAGCGAGTTACCATGTAAACAAATTGAGCAACCATAAAATACATCCGAGAGTGTGTTCCTCAGCCAATAAACACACACCTTTGTTTCAAGGAAGCTCTCTGTCTTCTCCCTAGTAGGGTTGAGTTTTGCTTGTCTGCCCCTCCTGACCTTCAGCAGGTGGGCAACAGCTGTCTGAGTAACAGTTAGCAAGCTTCATTCCTCTCCTGTCTCACCATCTCCCTTGGCCAGAATTTATTTTGTAGGGGGCTATACAGGCAGTGACCTTGAATGAGAACTGAAGTATTCAGATTCCTCAAGCTAGAAGACAGTAAATATTCCACCCTTTTAGGGTTCCGATACTGACATTTACCTTTTGAATGTTTTCTTTTAGAGCAATAGAAAACTAGGTTGAACGCTAATCAGAGAACTATGCTTTTTGACTTTCAGGTTTCTCTCAAAGCTCATTGCAAGGAGCCAATCCTTTACTGGCAAAGCGAATCAAAGTCTTGCAATTATGCAAATGATTACCCATAAAAAGCCTGCAACAACAAAATACTTCATTTGCCTATGTTTACTACGTAGGGCAATTGTTCACCTGGCTTTATTTTGTTTAGACCAGATAGTGAAGACAGGGTTGAGATCTATACAGGACTTGAGTAGACTTTCAGGGCAGGATGTAAAATCAGAAGCTCTCTCAGGCAAGCAAGCTTAATCATTTGTATGTATGTGCCAGTATTTGGGCATGAATTCATGACCTGGGTGCTGTCCCTTAGCTTTTTCTCTGAAGGCTGGCACTGATCACTTGAGCCACAGCTCACCTTCTAGCTTCTCTTGCCCTCCCCCACCCCTACTTCCCTCCCCCAGCCAAATTGGAGAGGATAGACTCACAGATTTTTCTTCCTATGCGGCTTCAAACCACAATCCTCAAATCTCAGTCTCCCAAGAAACTAGCATTATAAGCCACCAGAGCTTGGCTAAGACAAGCAAGTTTTTGTCTTATGATTTACAAGCCAAGTAGAACAAGATATGGAGGAAACAATAAAGGAAATTGTTCATTTTTTAAATGACATATTTGGGGCTGGCAATATAGCTTAGCGGTGGAGTGCTTGCCTTGCATGTATGAAGCCATGGGTTCCATTCCTCAGCACCATAGAAACAGAAAAAGCCAAAAATGATGCAGTGGCTAGTGGTAGAATGTTAGCCTTGAGCAAAAAGAAGCCAGGGACAGTGTCAGGTTCTGAGTCCAAGCCCCAGGACTGGCATAAAATAAATAAAATCAATTTTTAAAGAGACTTAATCTTTAATCTTTCCTCAAATAGTTTTATGTGATCCAAAGACATAAAATAGTTTCCTTCAAAATAGGAATTTGCCTTTGGACAACATGAAGGTGAAGATGACACTTATTAAAATAGTAATGACCTTAAAAAATAGTGGGAAACTTCTTAGGCATGTGTGTGTGTGTGTGTGTGTGTGTGTGTGTGTGTCTGTGTGTCTGTGTCTATGTGTCTGTATGTCCTGAAAATATACCTAAAGACAGCCATGATAATTTTATTTCTAGTTTTTTGAATGCATAGAGAACTAACTGCATGCCATGATCTACTTCGCAGACATTTGTTTAACACCCTAGAATTTGAGGGCAGCAGAGAAAGTCCAGTGTGTATCAAGTGTGGTTTATCCAAAGGAAGTTGCTGCAAGCAAGCCCATGACATCAAAAGGAAAAGAATGGCAACGTTGTCCCCTCAAGGGAGTGGGACAGTGACTAATGAAAGGGGAAAGGCCCTTGGAAGCTATTAAAGATTAGAGTCATTTACAGTCAAGCTTTTTTTAAATGGTGACCTCTGGTGGCACCCATGAGCAGCCCCCAGCACTCTGGTTACAATCTCTTCTAGATCATACAGAAAAGGGACAGGGAGCCAGGCCTTAGCCTAGAAGTTTGAAAAGGGGAAGTCTGCCTGGAAGCCATGTGGGAGAGTTGGCATCATGTCTCCAGGGACCTGGTAGGCACTGAGGCAGGGCTTAGGTCCCCAGTGGGAAGAGAAGATCTGTGACTGGCCTCCATTGAAACCTTTATCTTTTTGATTGGCTATTTGATTCCAAAATTGTAGAAAGGGTATAGGGCAGTGTGCTTGCCTGCAAGTAAGCTGGTACTAGATTGAACATAGAAAAGCTGGGGGGCGGGGGTGGGGGTAGGAGTGCTGCATCTGGGAAGCCCTGTGGGTGACTGATAGGGATGTATTGTTCCTCTTCCCAGGGAGCAACCTGACCCCTGCATTTCACAGGAGAAGTCACTGCTTGGCCCACGGACCCATGATGTTTGATGCACCATAGGAATGCTTCCTCAAAATATTCTAGAAGAAACTAAGGTCTGTATGCAAATGAATGAGCAACAGTTAACAAAAAGGGTTTTCACAAAGACTATAATAATGTTTCCCTATGAAAAATATCCCCAAAGCAAGTATACACATTTTCTTTAACGATCAACATTAGTGGCCACAGTGAAAGTGATTTCCAAGTATTTTATTTTGATTTTCATAAACAATAACAGCCTCTGTAGGTGAAAAATTATGTTATTTTTCCAGATATGTGAACTCTTGTGAGTGTGGTTTAACTTGCAGGAATAGAGAATCTGCTTTCTGCCAAGAGCCATTTTTATGTTTACAGCACCATCTGTGAGCTATACAAAATGATCAATACAGGAGGCAGTTCAGGGAAGATACCAGAAGCATATACGTCCCTCAGGTTATAAACCAAATGATTTCACTAGGTATGGCCTGGGTGTGGCATACTTTAACCATGGGGACATATAACAATCTCTATTTTCATTGATAATGAATTACAGTAAGATGCAGGCTAGTGTCAGGGGTGAGGGGGAGAAGGAGTTAATTCATAGCATCACAAATTCTCACATTCATGAGATGCCTGGAGCCAAGTGTTTAATCTGAACCTTTTCTAAGGATTTATCTCTTGTCACTTTTTATTTTAGTTTCCCTTTTTCATGTCTGTACTTCCTTTGCACTGGCCTCAATGCCCCAGCCCTCCCATCCTGGATGAGAATCCATTAGAAACCACAGTACTTCTCTCATCTGCCATGACTCACATGACATAACAAACCTAAAGTGAAATTGCCTTCATTACTGCCTTTAGTTACTGCTAAGGTTCATGTGCCAAGTATTTGCTTCTCTCACATCTTCCAACAACTCTGACATTAGATGCTGTTATTTATTATTAGCATTATCCTACTTCAGAGTTGAGGAGCTTGAGGCAAAAAGAAGAGCCTTGTAGCTAATGGAGATGTCTGTGTGTTTAAGATTTGAATTTAACCAGATCCGTGTATTCGAATGTTATGTCCTAGGACAATTTTCCCCTCTCATAGGACATTAAGCTGTGGAGACAGCTTTCTTAGCATTCCCCTCAAACTCAGATCTATTTCCCTTCTGCCATCTCTCTCTCTCTCAATAGGAAAGCTAGGATTCACTAGGAAACAATTTGTTAAAACCAAGGTTATTTTCATTGTTCCAATGATAGCTAAGAAGGCCATCAGACCTTGTGTGAATACTTCGCTGCACTTTTAACCCAGTGAATGCTACCCCAGAGTGATATCCCAGAGACTGGGTCTGCTACCTAAATGAGGAATCTGATACTAAACTTCCAATGTAATCCTTTGTAGCAATATGGGAGAATGAGTCACAACTCAATGGGAAGGGTGGGGATAGAGGTGTTCCTGTGTTGCCCAGTATTCAACTAATACAGTAATAAACATTGGATGTTTTCAAGGAAGCAAGATCCATGCAGAAAGAGAAAAAGGAATGACTGTCAGAAATTGGGCGATAGGCCTTATATCTCAAAATGATATGCCAGGGTACTTTTTCCGCTGATCTTAGCTGAAAGATGGAGAAGTAATCAGGATGTCTTTTCAATTGGTTATCTAATTCATCTTAACCAAGGAGGAGGATATAAACATTACTATTTAAGGGACAGAATCATGAAGGACTATTAGAATTGACTTGTCTTATATTTTATGAGAAGGCAAAAAACAGGATATCATTATCTACACTTTACAGTATGCCTCTATCAATGGTTTCTAGGCAACAGCATAAAAATATATTTCTATGTTCTGAAACCATTCAGTTGTCTTTCAGATATACTGAGTTTTGTGTGTATTCAAAATCTCTCTGTTTTAAATCCGTTTCAAGATTGTTACAGACATGGAGTACATACAAGTTTCCCACAGGCTTCCTTGAATTAGAAAGTTCTTTTTACAAATACTAAATAATTGAAAAGTTAAAGAAAGTCACTGACGACCTTGCTTTCTGTTCTTGCACTTTCTTCTACTCAATACGAAAGACTATTGTACACTCTTTTTTAAATACCAAAGAAGTTCTTTAAAGAAATGAAAGACAATCAAAGCTGTGATTGTGCTAGTCCTTAATAACAGTTCTAGGTGGTAGATGGCACAAAACCTTTAGGCCTTATCTAACACGGCCTTTAGGCTTTCATTGTTAACCTGATCCCACAGGATCTGTCATGTTTTATTGGCTTTTCTGGTTAGTCATTATATGGTTTGGCACTGAAGTGAAATTTTGCTTTTTTTTTAAACAATAGTGTGTACAAAGATCAGGCTTTTCATTCTACTATGCATCATTCAACTTGCCCTGTGTGTTTTAAAAAAGACTTTGCTAAAGTACTAAGTGATAGAGTCATTTCTGTGCTAGACCCATACTTTGATCAAGAACATTGCATTCTTGCTTAGGTATGAGGACTTTGCAGGTGAGGAAAGGTATCACCAACCCATGAGGAAATAAATGTTGGGCAAGTGTACTATCAAAGTAGGAATAGTGGAAGCAGATAATTGTTTAGGATGCTTTCACAATGCTCTGTGTGTGTGTGTGTGTGTGTGTGTGTGTGAGAGAGAGAGAGAGAGAGAGACAGACAGACAGACAGACAGACAGACAGACAGTGTGTATATTTGTAGTTTATTAAATTCTTTAGCATTCTTAGACATTAGTACATTTGTATATCCAATACAGTTAACATACTACAGGCTTTTAATATATATTAAGAATTTGACACAGATTTTTTCATTTCTTTACTGTCAAAGTGCTGTACAGAGGGGTTACAGTTTCATATGTAAGGCAGTGCATACATTTCTTATCCAACTTGTTATGTTATGCCCAGATTTGGGGTCCCCAAAAACCACCAAGGAGCCGATTCCGATGCAAACGCACAACAGCCTTTATTGCAAGCTCGAGCCTGGGCTCACGATCGTCACCGACACCTTGGAGTTTTGATACATATGTAAGATTTTTCGCGTACTTAGTCAAAGATTTCTTTCCCTTTTATACCTAGGAAAGGACTATCAAGCCTATTTGGGCTCATGCCTATAATACTGTCTCTTTAGGAGGCTGAGATTGGAAAATCATAATGTGGAGTCAGCTTAGATGGACAAAACTTTTTTTCTTTTTCTTTTGCCAGTCTTGGTGCTTAAAATTAGGGTATGGGCACTGTTCCTGAGATTCTTTTGCTCAAGGCTAGCATGCTACCACTAGACTGAATAGGCAAATCTTTAAGACTCTTACCTTGCATTAAGAAGCACAAACTAGATGTGGAGGTGTGGCCGAAAATGATGATGCACTTACAGCAGAAAAAGCCTAAGGAGGATTTGAGACTTTGAGTTCAATCCCCAGTACCAGAAAAACAAAAAGAGGTAAGTTGTCTTCTATTTCTCTCTGGCTTCAGGCAGAAATATTTTTAGTTCAATTTAAGTGTTTTAAGATAGCACTTATGAAATTAATCACTAGTACCAACAAGTTGGGAATGGGCTTTAGAAAACATTTCCCAACATCTGGTATCTTATTCTGAAACTCAGCTGCCATTGTCATCACAAAACTGGCCATTTAGAGCTTTAAGACACCTTATCTATAGCCATGTTCCCAGAGCTAGAAAGCAACTCAAATGTTTCTCAGCTGGTTAATTCTCAGTTAATCCTCAGTTGCCTTGAGAGATCTTGCTGGTCGATATACAATCACAACTTCCTAGAACTTACAGTTAGTTTCAGGTTCTATTAGGGTCGTTATTAATGTGAAGTTAAGCAGATTCTCCTAGGGAAGTATTAGGAAGGAGACTGGGTGCAGAATCAGGTTTCATATAACTTGAAAGAAGGATAACAAGAGGAAGTAGAGGGTGCTTAGTTGATAAGTGAATGTTTATAGATAGGAATTTGGTGAATATTTTGCTCAATCTCAATTCATCTTTGACATTCTTGAGAAATTTAATCTTTCCTTTCAAAAGCAAAATAATGATCTAAGCACTACCACTGTGTACAGTGGTAGCACCAGGAAAATAGAATATTTGCAGATGTATGCCTTCTAATCAGCTTACTAATTGTGGTCAAATTTTTCACTGAATTTGTCAAGAACTGATCTCCTCTCCTTTCCTGATGCCCCTCTTTTCCTTCCTGTTAATTGTAAATTTAAAAAGTATATATAAGTAAACACAATACTGTAAAGATATACATAGGCTAAAGAGAAAATGAACCGGCCCAACAACCAGAACTCAGAAAGTTCCCTATCATCAGAGCTGCAGGCATCTCAATTCTAGGCCTAAAGGATCATCCATTTGTTCCCATGAGTGGAAGGATCAGCTCACCTCATTGATCCTGAACCTTGTCATCACAGGAAAGCTTTACTGCTCAGAGCCAAAATATTTGATTTATCTGTTTAATGCAGTGTACCTTTGCATTGGTTAGAACTGGGTGGATGGATAAGGAGTAAATACACTATTTTGGTTCATAGATTTCATATGGAAAGGGGAAATGATCTTGTTCATAAAATGGAGTGGGGAGTGCTAATCCACAAAAGAGGAAGGTATAGACTTAGGGAAAACAAAACTATATATATGACTTTTACAATACTATAAATAGAAAAGCATTCTATGCATGTAAGATTTTACTTTGTAAAGTAACTATAAAACATAATTCAGTTGTTGACATTCAGTCTTAGTTGATACTTTTTGCCCGTTTATTTCTCAAAGATCCATTATCATTATATTTAAATTTTAACATCAATTCAACAATAAAGATAACAACTATAAAAATAATAATGCACAACCTGTGAAATAAGCTGATGTAACAGATAAGAGTAAATGTGTTTGCTTTCTGTATTTATCGTGCCCTGCATTTCTGTCACAGCAACAATCAAGAAGAATCTGACACTGAAACTTGGGCAGAGTTCATAGGCCAGCCACAGAGAGCACCATACGCCCAGCAATGTTGTCACACTTGCTTGATTTCACCACCTTTGGTATTGGTGGAGGAAGAGTCCACTCAAAGGTATGCAGCTAAACAGTAATTAGTAGGCGCTACCTTCTGCTGGGAAATGAGATAATTAAGAAATTGCTTATAGCTAGCATGGGAAATAATAACTCTTCAACTGGACCAAGTTGATGCTTTATAACACTTCATATATTAATGGTTATGTTGTTTTAGCATTTAAGATTGCAGTTGAGCTACATTTCAAAAGAGCCCAGCCCACTTGGCTTTTAGACTGAAAAGCTGACAGCCCAACATAGACCCCTTTCATGAAGTCATTATCCCATCTAGATTTTTCAAGGCTTTGTCTCCTCTGCTCCTATTTCTTTCTCCCATTATGTTGCTGAGTTTGTAGCTTGTTGTTGGTGCCAGCAGAAACATTGGCTGGAAAGTCAGGAAAAGCACCATCAGTCCAAATTGAAGGTTGTTATACATATTAATGAATGATTTAGTGAAGGAAAGAATTATAGTTGTAAATGGATGTGAACAAAGTGTAGGTTTTATGAATCTGTAATCGCATTGATTTTCTATAGCAAAATAAATGTATTTTCTGTATTTGTCTCAATCATGAAAACAGCCATTTGCATCTGATTTCCCTATAGCATTGTGGCCTCTCTGGCCTCATCTTTCAATATGTCCTCATTCTGATGTCATAGACCCCTCTGGGATCAACACCATCTTATCAGTTGCTAAGTCCTTTGGATGTTATCCTGATATTGCTGTGGATGATTCTCTACCTTTTTAGTGCTGGTACTGGGGCTTCAACTTTTTTGCTCAAGGCTGGTACTGTACCATTTGAGACACAGTTCCACTTTCAGCTTTTTGCTGGTTAGTTAGGGATAAGAGGCTCACACACTTTCCTTCCTGAGCTTGCTTGGAACTGCAATTTCAAATCTCAGCCACCTGAGAAATTAGGACTACAAGTATGAGACACTAGTGCCAGGCTATTCTTTACTTTTTGAAGCAATCTATTTTCTTAAAATTCATAAAACTGTACCGTTCTGGTTCTTACTGTATGACCCTTCCTGCCCTCCTGAGTCCTCTTCAGCCCTCAATAAACTAGTCTTCTCTACCACACACTAGTCTACTGACTCTGAATGAGTTCTCTTAGTAAAATTGCTACTACAGGAATGCTTGTACTTCCCCAACGATAGGTGGGGCCATTGAGAAGAACTGAGTCAGCAGGGTAGAGACCTCCTGAACATGCTTAGTGTCCTGCAAAAAAGGCCTCAAAGGTATTGGGTATGGTTGCACATGCCTATAATCTCAACGTGGCAGTAGATATTTGGAGGATCACGATTGGAGGCTAGACTGGGGGGAAGAAACAGTGAGTGACTCTCATCTTAACAAATAAATTATAGTAGTTCACATTTGTAATTCCAAATATTCAAAAGTAGGCATCAGTAGTAGGCTGAAAGTCTGGGCCTAGCCTCTGGCAAAAACTTGAGGCCTTATATAAAATATAACTAAAAATCAAACCAAAACAAATGGACTATAGGAGTACACTGGAAACTGTATATACTGATATTAGAACTAGGAAAGTGAAAGGGAATATCAAAATCGAGAGAAAAAGGATAAAAAGACAAATGGCTCCAAAAGCAATACGTGCAAAACTGTTTGGTGTAAACCAACTGCACAACTCAATGAGGGGAGAAGGAAAGGGCTGGGGGGGGGGGGAAGGCAGGAATGAGGGAGGAGGTAACAAACAGTACAAGGAATGTACCCAAGGTCTAACATATGAAACTGTAACCTCTCTGTACATCACTTTGATAGTAAATAAGAAAAATAAAATAAAAGAAGTGGCAAAAGTGGTAGAACTCCTGACTAGCTAGCATAGGAACTGAGTTCAAGCTCCAGTACTACCACCATGACCACCACCAACAAAAACAAGACAAAAAACAAACAAAAAACACTTGAAGAACTACCTTACTCCTTTCAACAGATCTGTCCTTAAAAGGTCTTTATATGTCACCAAATATACTAGTATATTGATCTTATGTTTCCCAACCTCTAGAACTATGAGAAATTTATGTGATTTATAAGTAACCCAATTTATAGTACTTTAGTTATAGCAGCAAAAAATAGCTTATGATAAATGTTCCTTTTAATTGAAGTAACATCTATTTGCTAATGACTCTCTCCCTCTCTTTCTCTCCATTATGTCTCTCTTTCTCTGCGTATGTGCGTGTGTGTGTGTGTGTGTGTGTATGCATGCATGTGTGCACACAATTGTTTTTGAAATTTCCTCATTCATTACTTATTGGCCATTGTCACCAACATAATTCAATGGCCTCTCAATGGCTTTATTAAATTTTCATCTTATTTCATGGGCTCCACTTAGAGTATTCTTGTTTCCTTACTGACTTCAACATAGTCAAGTACCCATGTTAGAAACTCAGGAGTTTACTTTGTATACCTAAGCCTATCATTTATCTTGACTGCCTCCAAACACTTCTTAAACTATTTCCTTTCTTCATTCCTACCACCTCACCCTAGGTTCTGGTCTTTATCATCTCTTGCTTGAATTGTTGAAACATTTTCTAAACTCTTTTTTCTTCCTCAGCCTCTCTCTTAAATGTATTATTCCTTGCAATTCTATCTAGATATCTAACTAAAATGCAGCCCTGACTTGTATTGCTCCCTTGTACTGCATAAATCTCTTCATCATCTGTACCTTCCTGCAGTATTTAAAGTTCTTAGTATGAAAATAGGCTCCTCTATGAACAGTACCTGTCTGCTAATTCTTACTTCTCAGAGAGCCATGTTTTGCAAAGGCTTTAAGTTAAATTTTATGAGATGTTGGAATTTCTTTGCCAATGCTTGGAAACTCTAGTAAAAAAATAATCTCATACACACCTCCACTTTCCAGCCATGCCAAGTTCCTTTTGGGATGATAAGCTGCCAAGGACCAAAGCACTCTAACTTGTCATTCCCAATGAATGAGAGGAAGAGGTGGTAGGGAAAGAACATCCTGTTTTGTACGACTTCTGTAACTAAAGTGTTGTCATCTCACATTATTTTTTTCCCCATTAGTGCATCTGTTTAATAATATGCTGCCCCTCATACTACCTGGTGGACTTAGGTCACTAAAATCCAGCTGAAGCAAAGCTGGATCATAAAGAGAAATGGACTCATTGAACTCCTAATGTTATTGCCCTAAGTGACAATCTGAGCCCCAGTCCTGGGATGATGCACTGGCACCAAGTGAGGTGGTTCCTAAAGATCCTTGAATATGTTATGATGCAAGTCCTGATGACTTTGCTGTAGTCATGTTGTTGAAATTATGATGTTCCTAGAAACAATTCTATTTTAGAACAGTAAATAATTGAAGAACACCAACTTGTTATAGAAGCATCTTTTCATATTTCACAAAACTTAAATTCTACAAATGAAGGGTTATCCTGGGTCTCTGAATGCTTACTGTGTATCAAGCATGCGTGACTTCCTTTACATAGATATTCTCTCACTTAATCTGTAGAATAACATTTTGAAATAAGTCTACCGCTACTTTTATTATGTGGATGCAATATGGGAGGGCACCTTGCTTAAGGCCACAGAATTGGTAAGTACCCAAACATGGACGGATTTTTGTCTTAGTGTCAATACCATAAAATCTATTGTTCTTTTTCTACAATATAACATTTTCAAAGTAACTTTTATACTCATTTAAAATACTTTCACCTAGTTAAGCACTGAAAATGTGGTGGTATGTGTCAATATTCTAGTACTTGGGAGGCTGAAGCTATAGGATCACTGAATCATTTTGAAGTTTTGAGCCTCAGCCTAGGCTATATGGGGAGATTCTATCTAAAAATACAAATAAACACAACATATGACTATCAGAGTCTCCTTCAAGAACTTGGCAAAGGTTAGCAATAATTCTTAATACTTGTTCCTTATGTTAACACATAAACCATGGTAAATATTTTTTATTCACCAGAAGACTGAGAGAAAAATGTTTTTTTCCCCATGGTTCATTGGACCTGTTTGGGTTAGGCAGTCTCTAGGTTTGTGACGCTGGCTTAGCAAGTTGATAGTGCTTATCTTTAATGCTCTTCAGTTGAAGTTGATTTTAATCTATGAAATGAAAGTATTGGAGGAGTGCTAACTTTATTTGTGTGATTATGAAGCATGATTTTTATCAAGCACATCAGAAAAGTTACTTGTAAAAACATGGATCTTTAACACCATTTGAAAATTCTGTATTATGTTATACTCAATTGGAGTTGTGCCTCTATAGAAATTCCAAAGCAATTTTGAATTAGAAGATAATTGATAACTGGGATTTACAATCTTCAGTTTCTAAATCCTGGAAATTCTCCTAATGAGAGGAGACTATCAGTATGAAATTAAGCCTTTTATTTCACCCTGTTCTAACAAAGGCAGAATTAATTTTACCTTGTTTGAAAAAAAACATTTTGGATTTTCTGATATTTTATGTTAAAGCTTTGAACTAAATTCCTTAAAGTTCTCAAACTCATCTTGGGTACATAACTGTCTTCCAAAATAGTAGACTAAAATATGGGTAATTATTCTGTCCTGTATATTATTATCTTAAAACCAAACTGAAGTTTCTTTTTCATTTTTTAAATGAGCTTATGTCTTTTTCTTATTCTAAAAAATAAAACAGATGTTCTTTATTATGAGGATATGTCATGTTATGGACTTGGTTAACCATAGACTCATACTTCCCAGAAGTATGTTAAGACTGCCTTAGACTGCAAAGAAAATATCAGAATAATAGTTAAATGCAGTGAACTAAGCAGACAAAATTTTATGGGCAATCTAGCAACAAGTTGCGTAGTTCAAATAAAGCTTTTGAGTTCACATAACATAGCTGAGCTATGCAAAGACAAAGGAGGCAGTGAGAGCTCAGCTTGCTTCAAACTCATAAAATTGGCCCTCTGCAGCATGAGTCATGAGATAAAGACAGACCATCATTTACTTGATGGTTGTTTGGTAGCAGCCTGGAAAAGACATGGGAAACTAGCAGTGTCCACACTTTTTTGAGGATGTGGCTGAAGAAGGGCTAATTCATGAACAGGAGGTACTCCTATTGATGAAAAGGAGGTACTCCTTTTCATATTCCTAGTAGCTCAAATTCAAATGGCATTACTAATAACAAAGCCACCTGCTAGTAGTAGTGGATCTTTGAAAAACCTGTCATCCTGAACAGAGTAACTAAAGGGTGACTTGGGTAAATTTCAGAATATAGACAGACTTGTGTGATACACTATGGTTTCTTCCAACCCCCCCCCCCCCAAACACACACACACACACACACACACAGAGAGAGAGAGAGAGAGAGAGAGAGAGAGAGAGAGAGAGAACACCAAGAAGAGTTTATTCATTTCTCAAGTAGCTGTGCTTTGTGATGAACTTTAAAATCCCAATTTTTTAATTCTCTGATTGGTTTCTTGGCCGCGCTGGATTTCTTGGCCAGGTATGTGCAGATTCTTTGTGGAGCATTAGGATGAGATACATATTTGCCACAGTTCCTCCTGGACGATGTTGACAACTTGACTGTAATTTGAATATGAACAGAATTATGAAACTGGGGCATGCTGAGTTAACCACAAACCAACCATCATGACACTAGATGTTATTTGTATCTACTCCCCTGTGATTGCACTGACTCTTCTGATTTCAGGAAAAGAACTAGACTCCTTTGTGAAAATGACAATCCATGGTTTGTCCAGTCTCATACCAAGTCTCTTTGTCAGTGGAGGAATGAAGTACAATGTATGCTGGGACATTCCATGAGACAGAACAGAAGCAAGAAACATATGTTAGTTTATGTCAAGAAATTACTAACTTCACCCACACACTTCAGGATAGCCTGGAAGGTATCCCTTCCTGAGTGCATGCATTTGTCAGGTGATATCTGCAGTAGTTATGGCCATGCCTTATGTCTGTCTGGTTCAGGAAGTATCAATATAGGATTTTTGGCTTTCCTTGCCCTCCAGAGTTGTTCATGCCTGATAAACACTTGAATGTGCTTCCCTGAATCAGTAAAAGCAGCCTTCTGCTGCTATCTTCTGGTTTCCTACCTTCCCAAACTGACCAGTCAAGAGCTGAGTTCCAGGCACAGTGCTGATTTCCAGGCAGGGTGATTCCAAATCTGGACTTGGTTTTCCTCTCACCTACAAGGCAGTCTGTCCCTGTCTTTCTCCTTGTCTCTGTCTGTCCTTGGCATAGTCTGCTGGAAAACAGTTTGTAGTTATGCTCATATTACAACTTGATTCACCTGGTATGCTCATATTGTTCTAAGTTTAATAATAAACCCTTTCTAGTTGTTGTTGCTTTTAGTCTAATTTGAAAATTACTTCCCAGAGACGCCCTTACTCAATGTCAGTGACCTTATTGTCAAGAAAGACTTGACAAGCAGAAGCTGCTGCCTTGGGGCTGGAATGTCCCACTTCCTGTTCTCTTCCTCCCAGTTGAAGCATTTTGTCCAAACAAAAACTCAACTTGTTGCACACATAACCTAGAGTCAGCTAAAAATGAAACTCTCCCAAGATGAAAAACTTTATACCTTAACTCCTGGTTCCACTCCATCTGCTTACAGAGCCTAAGACTACAAAGAGGGCCTTTTAAAGAGAACCAAAATAAACAAATGGATGCCTGGAGCTGTGACTAAGAAAAACATGCAAACAGCCGCCACATATAGCATCAGATTAATTGCTGCTGAGCTCTGACAATGGAGGAGTCCTGTTTAGGTAAATAATCCCACAGTCTTGCTAGTTATTACTCAGTCCCTGTAGGGTATTTTAGTGAAAGGAAGTCAGTGCTTAGACTCCAACTGAGAGTGTTTATGACAGAAGGGTGCCAGAACCCTATGTCTTCACTACAAAAACATTATTGCAGCACGGTCTCCTCTTGCTGTAAAAACCCAGGGCTCAGCTTGATATTTTTCATGTAGACACGGTTCCAGTTTTTCTATCAATAATTTAGTCAGATATTAGACAGAAGTCTTACTTTCTTTTTTCTTAAAAAAATGAACTAACACAATATCAATGAGCGAGGAACTTATGAACTAGTCACAGAAGTTGCTTGCCTTAGAAAACAGTTGTAAGTAGGAAAGGCCCCAAGAAAAGGAAAGTGGTGGATGCGTGGTGATTCTGCGTGTGTGGGGTGACAGAGATTGAAATGAGCTATAAAACCTGTGGGTGGGGTCAGGAGGGAAAAACTGGGGGAGAGGCAGGGAAGGGGTGACATTGTTCAAAAAGAAATGTACTCTTTACTTAATTTATGAAACTGTAACCCCTTGTTACATCACCTTTACAATAACAACAAAAACTGCAAAAAAAGAATTTTTAAGGAGACAATTTGGAAAGATTTATAATATTGAACCACACATAATGTATGTGTAATGACTTTAGAGGCAAAATTAGCTTCAAATTAATCAAAATGCCCACCTAATTGCAATAAAATTTCTGGCCCTTTGTGCAAATGACAGAAAAAATAAAGATTACTTAGCATGCAGAGTGGGTAAGAGTTGAGAAGGCTAGAAGCTGGGGCGGTACATCCTTGGAAATTTTGCCAGGCAGGGGATGAAAACTCATGAGTGTGTCCATAGAAACAAATAGCTCACTAAGAAAATGTTGAACAAATGATTGCTCTTTTTTTTCTGGCCCAAACCTGTACTCTGGTTTCTAGTAAGTACAATTGGTAATATGTGATGTATTTTCTCAATAGGAAACACTGACCAAAAGAAACACTGGCAATCTGAGTTTGGACTTAGATATATTGAGTTCCAATGAACCATTTCTAAACTGCTGTTAAGATGCCAGCTGGATAATGGTTCTGGATTTCAGAATCTGGGTTTTGAGTGGGTATGTATGTTGAGTGTTGTCTGTGTACAGATGGTTCCTGAAGCATAAGGAAGCCTACCTAATATCAATTGAAAAGGGGAGAGGAATAAAGCGGGTATGGAATGGGGAGAGTGAACTAACTTAAAGTTCACTGTAAGTATCTATGGGATTATAACAATAAAATGAATCATATTAATAACTATGCTAATCAAAATACTTTAAAAATCCTCTTACAAAGTGTGTTAATATACTTTAAATGTACATACACATTTCACCTGCTCTGCATTCTACTTTGCCCATATTCTTGCTTAGTTTACCAACTGACCTCTTCATTCAAGTGGTCATGGGGACCACTTGGTTTATCTCACTCAATATATTCACTTTCCTACAAGTGACATAATTTTATTTTTCTTTATGTCTGTGTAATATTCTACTTTTTCCTTTTCTTTTGGTACTAGAGTTTGAACTATTGGCCACACTCTTTCTCATCTTGCTTGCTTGGCCATACCTCCAGACCTGTGTTTTGCTGTTTATTTTGGAGATAGAATAGAACCTGATAGACTTGTGCCATGACTGATTTCAGACTTTCATGCTCCAGATCTCAGCCTCCTCGTGAGGAGCTAAAATGATAAGCATGAGCCACTGGACGTCTAACTAATATATATTTATCAATTCATTTGTTGTTGGTCATCTCTGCTGATTTCAAATCTTGGCTGTTGTGAACAAAATTGCATTAAGCATGGTATGCAGATATCTATTTTGTAAATTGATTCACATTTTTTCAGATATATGCCCAAAGGGTTGGTCATAAGGTAAATCTCTCTGGTTTTTGAGGAACCTCCATATTGGTTTTCATATTTTCATTCTTACCAGCAGCGTATGAGGGTTCCTTTTTACTCACATCCTCACCAGCATTTGTTGTTTTGTCCAAACTCAGATTGCCAGTGTTTCTTTTGGTCAGTGTTTCCTATTGAGAAAATACATCACATATTACCAATTGTTCTTGCTAGAAACCAGAGAACAGGTTTGGGCCAGAAAAAAAGCGCAAATCATTTGTTCAACATTTCCTTAGTGAGTTATTTGTTTCTATGGATACACTCATGCATTTTCATAAGACAAAAATACAAAGAAGTTGGGATAGCAAGGTTTATAAAATTTTACTGAACAATAGAAAGAATGAGGCATGCAAGATGCCTATGAGTGTCTGTGTATTTGTGTGTGCATACTTGAGCATATGTGTATTTCTTTGTGAGTTATGAGAGAGAGAAGGAGAGGAAAAGACAGAGGAGATGGAAAGGATGTAAGCTTAAGTACAGCTGAAAGGCAGTTGAGAGGAAGGACTGTTATCAGGGAGTGAGTTTGAGGACAGATAAATGAAGAAAGGAGACAACCAATAGTGTAAATTTCTTTAAATACATTCATAGAAATAAAGTATCTTAAAATTTGCCCAAGAAACACAAATTATAATACCCAAAGGAAAATATATAGCAAATTCATGAAATATTTGCTTTGGAGATTTCCATTGGTTGAATCAAATTTTTCTGAAATATATGCAGCTTTATAATATGATAAAAACTGTTTGGTAATTCTTCCCCAAAGTTGGATGACTGAATAATAGAACGGGGAACTGTTAATGTGTTCATACAGAGTGTAAAGCAAGCAGGACGATGGACAATGGACATGCAGAGAAGGGACTAGAGAGGTTGGGGATCTGGAACTTCCAGTGCTCCTCTCACAGGCACAGCTAAGCTGAATATAGCAGCTGGCTACTGAATCAACTTCTGAGATTTTTCTTGGCTTCTAGTATAAAAGAATAAAAGAATTGTAATATCATGCCTGAGCAACACTAGATAATAAACTACACACCACTATGAAAATGTGTGTGGTCTCTTGCATGTTTCTTTTTCCTGATGAACTGTTTTTCTTCTTAACTTAATCCTTTATTTAGACTCTTATTAAATTCCTTGTGGCAAATTTGCCCTCAGGAATGGCAATATGGCAAACCCATCCCCTTTTACTCGTATACTTTGACATAGCAATTATTGTCCAATAACGATGCTGTAGAAACTGCAGTGTGCCTGGAAATCAAGACTGAACTAGTATTCAGCATTAATTCACTACTTTTATATAGTACTTTTGGATTGGATGACATACTAGTTTTCCAATCTATGGTTAATAAGCTGTTCTACTTGAGTGCTTTACTTTTAGAGTCCACGGAATTGATACTCCATTTTTGAAACAAACAAATGTATTCACAGCACACATCTATTGCTATTAATATAATAATAATGGAGTGAAACTTTGATTTTAAAAGCTAAGTACCATTTATTTAAAAAAGTTCTGGATATTATCAGTCTTCTCTTGATAACAAAATTGCTTTTATCTACTTTGGGAAATGTCAAATTGCTTGTATAGATTTGTTTCAGCTTTTGATTTTTTAGTAGTAGATTTATAATGATAGCTCGTAAACTGTCTTTTGGAAGCAGCTAGCTCTCCTTGTTGGACTAGTGAGTTTCAATGATACTAACAGAAAACAGCACATATTTCCAGGATTGTGAAAATGAGTTCTTAAAGACCCATAAAAATATTTCTGGAGACAATCAGGCAAAACTGGAATATGTATGGAGGCTAATGGTCCACTGTTAGGTGCATTGTGTAATTTCAGCAAGTCACTTCAATGTTTTACTGAAACTTATGTTTACCTCAATAAAATTGCAGCTGATCAAAGTTCCTTCTAATGGCAACTCTAGCTCTAACCTTCTCAGAACATCTACAGTTTCTGAGTCATAGATTAGTGAACATAAATAATGATTTCTTTCTTCCAGCAAACTGTGTGCACACTAAATTTTTGCATTGTATTATAATGCCCAAGAAGAGCATAACATAGTGCAAAGGACATGGAGTGACTCAGACTGGGGCTTAAATCCTAGCTTTCCCATGACTGGCTTTTCCCAGTTGTTAAAGTTCTTCCTGCTTACTTCTTTCTAAGATGGTGTGATCAGGGCTCCTCAATGGGTTTTCACAGCCAGTAAACAAATGAATGTACAGAGTTTGTAATCCTGTAGGGACTGGTGTCTATTTCTGTTGTCTTCATTACAGGAGATAATAATAGAGATACAGACATCTAAGTACAATTTAGATACTCAATAGTTTATACTTACTCTTGATACCTTTTCAAATTTAAGTAAAAGTATCAAAACCAACATATGGTTGGTATTTGTCACACAGTATAAGATAAAGGCTTTTTTTTCTATTAAAACAAGTGCTAAGTGCTGATGGCTTATGCCTGTAATCCTAGATACTCAGAAGGCTAAGATCTGAGGATAATGGTTCAAAGCCAGCCAGGGCAGGAAAGTCTATAAGTTTCTTATCTCCAATTAGCCACCAGAAACTGGAAGTGGAGCTCTGGCTCAAAGTGGTAGAGTGCTAGCCTTGAGTGAAAAAGCTCAGAGACAGTGCCCAGCCTGGAGTTCAAGCCATGACCACCACAACAATAATAATAAAAAAAAAGCCCTAGCTATGAGGATGAGATGAGGAGTATCTCAATAAAGTCAACACTTCCATTCTAAGGAAATGGGAAGAAGATACTGGCTCAAAGTAGAAATCCATTTCAAATGATATGAAAGCAATAGGAGAACCAGTTTACATTCCCACCAACAATGAAGTAGGGTTCCCTTTTGGCCACATCCCCTCCAACATTTATTATTGTTAGTTTTCTTGATATAGGACATTCTTACTGGTTGAGATGGAATCTCAATGTTGTTTTGATTTGCATTTCTTTTATGGCCAGTGATGTAGAGCACTTTTTCATATGTCTCTTGGCCATTCTCATTTCCTCATCAGAGAAGTCTCTTTTTAAGTCTTTAGCCACTTGTTGAGGGGGCTATTGGTTCTTTGCAAGTGGTATGGAGATTCCTCAGAAGGCTAAACATAGAGCTCCCCTATGACCCAGCAGCCCCACTTTTGGGCATCTATCCAAAAGACCACAAACAAGAACACACTAAAGCCACCAGCACAACAATATTCATCGCAGCGCAATTTGTCATAGCTAGCATATGGAACCATCCCAGATGCCCCTCAGTAGATGAATGGATCAGGAAAATGTGGTACATATACACGATGGAATTTTATGCCTCTATCAGAAAGAATGACATTGCCCCATTCGTAAGGAAATGGAAGGACTTGGAAAAAATTATACTAAGTGAAGTGAGCCAGACCCAAAGAAACATGGACTCTATGGTCTCCCTCATAGGGAATAATTAGCACAGGTTTAGGCAAGTCACAGCAGAGGATCATAAGAGCCCAATAGTTATACCCTTATGAACACATAAGATAATGCTAAGTGAAATGAACCCCATGTTATGGAAACGATTGTCATATCACTGTTGTAACTATTTTCAACGTGCTATGTGTAACCATAGCTTCTATTATTGATGATCTTGTATCCCCTTCCTGTGGTGTACCTGCACTATCTCTGTATCTTATCTGAGTACATTGGAAACTGTGAATACTGGTATTAGAACTAGGAAACTGAAAGGGAATACCAAAATCAAGAGACACAGGGTAAAAAGACAAATGACTACAAAAAGCAATACTTACTGTTTGGTGTAAATGAACTGAACAACTCATGGAGGGGTAAGGGAAAGGAGGAGGGGTGAGGGGGGAATGAGGGAGGAGGTAACAAACAGTACAAGAAATGTATCCAATGCCTAACATATAAAACTGTAACCTCTCTGTACATCAGTTTGACAATAAAAATTTTTAAAAAAAGAAAGCAATAAGAGAAAAGGAAAATTAAAAACAAAAATCATCTCAAAGAAACAGGAAACCAATTTCCTTAGCAGCACAAATCAGTGTGTTGGAAAGTTACAAAATAGGGAAATCCATGAGATTTCTTCCTTGTGTTCAAACAGGAGTAGATATCAAGCAAGACCTGCTGTGTGCTTCTTTCATTTCTTCTGCTGCTTTTCAAAGTATATGATGTTCACAGAAGAGCGTGGGACTTGGAATCAGAATGCCATTCTACTATACAATTACGATGTGGCTATGTATAGGTGTCTTAGCCCTTCAGGGTATGTTTTCTCTGACTTGGAAGGATGTAGGACAAAGAAAGAATCACAGGCTGGGAATATGGCCTAGTGGCAAAGAGCTTGCCTTGTATACATGAAGCTCTGGGTTCGATTCCTCACCACCACATATATAGAAAAAAGCCAGAAGTGGAGCTATGGCTCAAGTGGTAGAGTGGTAGCCTTGAGGAAAACAGCAGCCAGGGACAGTGCTCAGGCCCTGAGTTCAACTCCCAGGACTGGAAGAAAAAAAAAAGAATCACACAGTGTTATGCTATTTCATTGTTGGTGGTGGTGGTGGTGCTGGGGCTTGAACTTTAGGCTTGGGCATTGTCACTGAGTTCTTTGTGCTCAAGGCTAGCTCTCTACTACTTTTGGCTGGTACTTCTGGTTTTAGCTGGTTTTCTGGTACTTAACTGGTGATAAGAATTTAATGGACTTGCCTGCTGGGCTGGCTTTGAACTATGATATTTATATCTCAGCCTCCTAAATAGCTAGGATTATAGGCATGAGCCATTGGCACCTGACACTATAAGCTATTTCTATGTAACATGTATTTCAAAGGATATACTCCTTTATGTCCAAATTACAGTTTTGCTGTTGAGCCTTCTAGTGATCTTTGGCTTGAACTAAACCTTTTTCGAAGTGTCACCCTTGTTATGAATGTCCCTCAGAGATATTGTGAGATCTTGCAGATTCCTTTCTGTTTCTTCTAATCTCACCCTACCTCTTCCATTCTTCACTCATGGTTGATTATATTCTTGCTTATACTTACCATATAACCATTTGGGAGAGGTGAACTCTCCTAGCCTTCCTGATCATAGACATGTGCAAAAGTATCTGGTTTGAGCTTCCAGTAGCTATCTCAATCCATGAGGAATCCATTGGGTCTGCCCATTCTTCTACTGTAGACTAGACTCTATTAAGTGGAACTCCAAAATGTGCTTCCCAGAAGAACTTCAAACTTCTTCTCTGGGCCCTTCTTCTTAAGTGCATGCCAGTATGTGACCCTGTGGCTCCAAGATTTCTGTGGGAATATGGAGCTCAGAAGAATAGCCTGGGATATCCATCCATGGATGAACAAGGTCTCTCCTTATATGTGACAGCCTGGTAGGACAAGTGATAGGTTGTAGGCAGGGAACAGAGGGTGGGGGGCAGAGAATTATAAATTCAAATTTGCTTCCACGTAATTAGAGAAACTGATCAAAGGAGGAGGATGAGAGTTAGTCTAGATAATTAGGTAGCATGATTTATACCACTTAGATATTTGTGTTGGGTATGCAACTCTCCTCTGCACTCTCTTTTACAGAAGGCTTATAAATACTAGGGTAGTCTTCTCTGAAAAGTGTTCATTATTAGCAAATATTCAGATTGGGCACTGTATTTTCTAATTCTCCTTAGCACAGGTGATTACTCTATGACATTAAAAGACTTCCATGAAGAACTAGATAGAAGTCTAGCACAGAGTAACCAACAACTACTATCAGTGGTGATTATTTTTAGGACCTACAGAGCTAACTGTTCAGAAGTGTCCTTTCCTCACTCTCAACAACTTCTGGTGTCATAGAAGCCAGCTTAACACAATGAAAAGGAGTTTCCAGAACCTCCAAATTCCAGTCTAGGCACAACAAGTTATTGTTGTTCTTGTTTTAAATTAAGCCATACATGTTTTATTGACACCAAAATAATTGACAATGGTGGTGTCTGCTTTGCTTCTGTTATATGAGATTCTATATTCCACTTAGGGTCACATTCCCACAGTAGCCTAGAAGAAATTATCACATTGTTCTACTTCTTAAGATGAAAACTGACTGTTCCATCTTCAACAGCACATGGCTGGGTTTTCATTCCTTCAGTCCAAACAGAAGAGCATCAGCCTTAGGCCAATCGTTCATACAGCCTTACTGCTATGCACAAGGAGGTGGTAGTGTTGGGGATAGGACAGGGTGATGGTAGGGGTATGAAATGAAACTGACCAGTGCCTCCTGTCAAAGCCTGACCTCAGCTCTCAAGAATGCCAGTATCAATTGTTGAAATGTAAAAGACAATGCTTCTAGAAGTGTAGTATTCTCAGTCACTAGGCAGTTCAAACCAAGACTGAGGTGGAGACAAATTCTCTAAATCTCCATGGTAGATTTCTACTAACATTCTCAATTATAGTTAAATAAAATTCAGAAGTATCAGTGGCTGGACTAATTATTTTTTTTATTTCAAAATAGGATCTCCATCTATAAAGACTTACCAAAGTCAGTATTTCTGGAATAAAACAAAGTATAAACCACTCATTCTAACAATTTCTGTATAGCATTTTTCATCTTTTAAATTATTGGACTAATCTATCCCAAGGATAAATGTACTTCTTACTAAAGACATAAATATGCATTCCTAGATTGGCTTTCCTCTATCATAGTCTGTAGTGAAGACTGAATGAAAAGGTTGTTTCACAGAGTGACATAAAATGCCATGGGAAACCACGAAGTAAGAGCCACTTAGCAGTGTTACTGTTTTGCAAGTATTTTCAAAGCAGAGTGCAAACCATAAAATAATAATCCAACAGTTAGGCAATTCTGTTATTTTCCTTTTGTTCCAGAGCTAGCAGTTCTGGTGAACACATATGGACTCAGTTGCAAAGGGCTTAATTTCTTCTTAGTACAATTCAATACAAGGGGCCTTAAAACTACATGCACTGGGCTCAAAGCAACATTTTCAAAGGAAATGTTCAGCTCCATATATACCCATCCTGGAAAACCTTTAAGAGCAATTCTAGTACTGAAGAAAAAGGAATTTATTTATTTTAATCCATTTTTCTCCACATGACAAGAGAGAAAGAATATTAGGATCTGCCCTTATCTAAAGAAAATACAGACTGTTTTGTCAGCAGACCTACTATGTGTAAGATAAAACCACAATGGTAAACACATAATTCTATAATCAGTAGACCTGATAACAGACTCTTATTGGTTGAATTATTTAATAACATCAATTCATGCTTCCCTCGTATATCAAATTTGACCAAGTATCTATAGGAGTATTGAGAGTAATAAAGGGGTAATAAATTTGAACTAGTATCGTTAAGGGTCAAATTAATCTTTGAAATACAATAACTGACTCTATACTAGATGTCAAAGGGACTGATTAGATTGCAAACTGTGACCTATAAGACTGAGAGCAGTTTCCTTCTAAATGCAATAAACTAAGTCTCATAGATGTTCATTGCCTAAAAGAATCAAAGAAATAGTTTTGTTTTGTTTTTCCCCAGTCCTGGGCCTTGGACTCAGGGCCTGAACACTGTTCCTGGCTTCTTTTTGCTCGAGGCCAGCACTCTACCACTTGAGTCACGGTGCCACTTCTGGCTTTTTCTATATATGTAGGCCTGAGGAATCAAACCCAGGGATTCATGTATGTGAGGCAAGCACTCTACCACTAAGACATGTTCCCAGCCTAATGAGAAATACTTTTTAATCCAAAATCCCATTCATGCAAAAATGTATCTGAGAGATGAGAATTGAACATTGGATCAGTGCAGCAAAATTAGGGCACAAAATAGAGTATGAGTAATAAGAGTAAAAACTCATAAATTTTTATTGCAGTCTTTTACAATGTAATCATGAGTTTTCTTGTGTGATACCACAATTGATCTACCACAGAGATAAGTCATTCCACATACTTGTGTGCATTGAGTAAAGTTTTCTCTGATTCTCTTCTAGATGTCCCATTCCAGGAGCTCATGCCTGCAGTCAAAAAGTAGGACACAGAGAGATACACAGACTCCAAGGCCATAGATACAGCAATGTCTGGCAGACCCTAGCTTCCCACACATGCTCAGAAGAAAACAGCAGAGGAAAGTTACTCCTTCCTGATAAGACAGCTTTCAAACTCTAATACTAATCAGCTGGAGACTCAGAGATAGAGACTGTCCTGGAAAACAGGAATAAGGTCACTGTTAAGAGGAAGTAATATGAGTCAATGCACATAAAGGGCTTAAAACCTTTCTGTCAATGTGGGAAACCCTTGTGGAAAATTATCACTTCTTACTGTATTTCCAGATAAAAAACAATTGGACACATAATAAACGGGTATCAGCACAACCTAGGCAGATGAATTATATGTAGAACAACTGAGAAATTACATTAAAAATACCTAAGAATGTTTTATTTGTATAAGAAAAGCAATCCCTTCACAAAAATCACAGAAGCTGATCCTCTTGAAGACATTTTCTAATGGATCTTGTGGTTAGATTAACTCTATAGTTGTCTGTGTACAAAGTTACTCCTTAGTTCTAAAGTTGTACTTTCAAAATATTCCAACCTAAAACCCAGCCAGGTATTATCCTACATGATAATATATGGACCTGCTCCAGATGTTTAAGTCCTAGGGCCCACCCAGAGTGGGCAGATCAGATAAGCCTTTCTGTTCACTGTTGGCAGGCTACCTGGAGATATTTGCTGGGACACGTTGTAGTATCAGTCATATGTCCTTTTCTGAAATAGTCTTCCTCAACCCTTATTCAAAGTGCTTTCTTTTCTGTGGTATTTTTTTTCTAATTCAATAAACATTTATCAAATTTCAAATAAGGACTATGAATATGAATATGTGCCTGGCTAGCCAGAGAAAAGTAAACTCTGAGCATATAAGATATAGCAAACGTGCTGGGAGAGAACAGTAGCAGTCTGAAGCCTCTGAAATAAGTACTGACATTCAAGTTTTGTGTGACATGAAAAAGTCTGTTAAGTTTTCAAGTAGCCTATTAGAATCAGTTCTATTCTTTTGGGTTTGAACATGAGTCCTCAGACTGGCAAATTACCCTGTGTAAGGGGGGAAATGCTACTTTCCTGTCATCCATCACTTAACTCACTGCAGCTTAGAAAGGACACGTATATATCCGCCTTCATACTTGACTTTGAAGACTTTCCATAAAAGCTAGTGATTCACAGAGCAATCAATGTGATTTAAACACAATAGTATCATGTGCAGGTGGTGGCTGTGTTACAAACTGCCTGCTGCGTTTGTGTGTGTGTGTGTGTGTGTGTGTGTGTGTGTGTGTGTGTTTTCTAATTAGTTACACATCCTGAAGCAGTGAAGGATGTCTGTGGTGAGAAATATGAATTATATTCCAACTGCTTTTAGCTTGACCTAAGATAAACTTGCATGAGTAAAATACTCCCTGAAGAGTATACTCATTTTTCTCAAGGCCACAGGATACATTTAGCAGCAAAGGAAAAGGAGTTTATCAAATATATCCTGAGTAAAATGCTTTGATAGTTTGTTGTTGGGTTTTTTTTCAGGCTCAAACTCTTTTTGTTGTTTTTTTGCTGGTTCTAAGGCTTGAACTCAGGGTCTAGGCACTGTCCCTGAGATTTTTTCTCAAGGCTAGTGCTTTACCACTAAAGTCACAGCTCTACTTCTGGCTGGTTTTTGTTGTTTTGTTTTTGCTTTGGGGGGCGGTTTAATAGGAGATGAGAATTTCACAAACTTTTCTTCCAGATCAGGTTTCACACCATGATCCTCACATCTCAGTCTCCTGAGTACCTAGGATTCCAAACTGAGCCACTGGTAGTTGGCCAGGTTTGATATCTTTACTGCTAAAATCCGTCTATTAGAAAAGACAATAGCTCAAAAACTGAAATCAGTCAAAACTCACATTTTGTTAATGTGTTCCTACAAAAGAGATCAAGGATTTAATCTAGGCCCCAGTCACTGCCCAAGATGAGTTTAAAATAAACTTGCATTATCTAACTCTGAAAAAATTTACTTCCAAACAAAATCTTTTTCTGTTAGACTTGATATGGAAAAATTAAAACTACTGAACAAGGGAAACTGATAACGCCAAGATAACAGCATCAAGAGAAATTAAGAGGTCTCAGAAAAGAATACTGACAGCTAGACAAGGGGTATCCAATGCAATTGTTGTAGACAGGAAAATGGTCAAAGAAAGAAAACTGTGTTGTTTGTATATATGTATATAACCTTGTATATTTTTATATGTATGTTTGTATTTTAGCTCTAACTTCCACATATGGGAGAAAATATGTTGTTTGTCTATTTCAGCCTGACTTACTTCACTCAACCTAATATTTTGCCAGGTCCCTCTACTTCCCTGCAAATTACATGATATTATTATTTCTAATAGATGAGTAAAATGTCAGTTTGTGTGTGTGTGTGTATAATTGTTACACAATTTCACATTTTCTTGATCTACTCATCCATTGTAGGGCATCTGGGCCATTTCTATAACTTCAAAGCCACAAATTCTAAGAATTTCTTTTGGGAAAGATATCTAAGCCAAATATTTAAGTAGAAAAGTATTATAATACTAAAACATAGTTTGATTAATCAACAAATTATCCAAGCATTTAAAAATGTATTGGAAGACCCACAGTGAGGTGTATAAAGTATATGAAAAGATACTCAAATCATTTGTCACTAGGAAGTTAAAAATAAAGACAAGAAAGAGATTCTACTACAAACTTATTAAAATAGCTAATATTTTAAAGACAAAATTTCAACTGCTCAAGAGAATATAAGAAAAGGAATTCTCATTGTTTTATGTTGACAATATAAAATAGGTCAGCTGTTTGTAAAAGCAGTTTGATAATAATTGCTGGTGACTCCTGCCTATAATCCTAGATATTCAGGAGTCCTAGATCTCAGGATTGTGGTATAAGGCCAGCCCAGGCAGGAAAGTCCACGAGATTCTTAACCAACCAAACCCCAGAAATATAGCTGTGGCTCAAATGATCGGGTGCCAATATGGAACAAAAAAGCTAAGCAACAGCTCCCAGGCCCTGAGTTCAAGACCCAGTACAGACACACAAATATACACAGAAAAGCAAGAAATTTGATTATTTCTTACAAAGTGAATCGCATTTTACCAGCATTGTACTCCTTAGTAGTTGCACAACTGATTTAAAATTTTAATATGCTCAAAATTTTGCATGACAATTTAGTTTTATTTAAAATTAATAAATAAAATGTATAATAATTTCTAATTATCTTCATCTGCAAAAAACAATATGTTCTTCTGTAGGTAAATGAATTTTTTAGAAAACATGGAATGTTCATATGATAGAATATAATTTAGTAATGAAAAGAAAATAAGCTAACAAACGATAAACAGATATGAATCCAATCACACAACATTCTGGAAAAGGCACAATTTCAGAGATAGTAAAACAATGAATGATTGCCAAGGACTTAAGAAACATAAGGAGCATAGAACAGATGAGCCACAAGAAATATTTTAGAATAGTGAAGCTATTCCACATAATACCATAATTGTGTATATATATTATTGTGCATTTATCTAAATCTATAGAATGTTACAGTAAAAATCATTTATGGGGTTAGTGAATCCCAGAATAAAATATACAATATAACAAAAGATTATAGTTGTATTTTCCACTTACTGGTGGTTTACACTTGCAATCATAGCTACTTGGGAGGCAAAAACCAGAACTGCAGTTTCAAGCCAGCTCAGGCAAGAAGAGTTCACAAGATCCTATGCCAACCAAAAGCCAGGTATGGTGTGTGCCTGTCTTCCCCGCTTTAAAGAAAGCTGAGATTGGGAGGGTCATTGCCCCTGAAAGCTTTGCAAAGTTTTCAAGACTATCTCATCAGAAAAAGCTGCGCTTGGTGGTACACCTCATCCCAGTCACAAGAAAAACATGAACAGTATAAATAGGATGATAATGATGTGGGCTGACCTAGTCAAAAAGTGAGATACCATCTCAAAATTAATCAGAGAAAAAAGGTCTACAAGTGTTGCCAAGATGCTCTAGTGTCTGTCTAGCACATTCAAAGTCCTCATTGCACTCTGTGTGTGTGTATACATACTTGTGTATATATGTGTGTGCATATGTATGGTGTGTACACACATATATACATATACACACACATATATGTGTGTACACACAGACAGACAGACACACACACGCATATATACATATATAGATAGCTGTATTAAGAATTTGTAAACCATCACCTTTCCTCCTCAAGTACTTTTGGTATGAATTGGATCTGCATGACTACAAAATGGAAAAACAAATTGTATATAGACACTAATCTCTAATTATTGACATTGTTTGCCACAGGGAAGAAGTCACAATATCATAATACATTATGATTAAGTAAATGAGTGATGAGTAGTAGAAGCCACATTTCTTACTGTTAGAAAGAGAAGTGTAGGAGCTAGTGGCTCATGCTTGTAATGGCTATTCAGAAGGCTGAGATCTGAGGACTGGGGTTGGAAGCCATCCCAAGCAGGAAAGTAAAAAAACAAAAACAAAAAACTACTCAGAAATAGCTGGAAGTGCCACTGTGGCTCGAGTGGTAGAGTACTAGCTTTGAGCACATAGAGGCTCAGGGACAGCACCCAATCTCTGAATGGAAGCCCCAGGACTGGCAAAAAGAGAGTAAGTGTACGAGGGGAGGGATTACAGACAAACAAAGAAAAGTAGCTGGTTAGGGTTTTAGACATCAGTATTGTCTTGGTAGAGTAGATGTTAAATGTGCCAATTTTTTTAATATATAGATGTATGCATGCATCCTATTCACACAGGTAGCTCCTGCTAAGCCAATTCTGATGGCTGAGATGGAATAGTACAGTGTGTGAGTGCCCATGACTTGGATTTCCATACCATTCTCTGATGAGAGACATTAGAGCCTCTTGGAGTAATGTTTAGGAAATAATTAGCACAGGTTTAGGGTAGTCACAGCAGAGGATCACAAGAGCCCAATAGCCATGCCCTTATGAACACATAAGATGATGCTAAGTGAAATGAACTCCATGTTAGGGAAACGACTGTTATATCACTGTTATAATTACTTTCAACATGTGAAGTGAAACCGTAGCTTCTATTATTGATGATCCTCTTGTATCCCCTTCCTGTGGTTGTACCTGCACCATCACTGTATCTTATCTGAGTACATTGGAAACTGTGTATACTGGTATTAGAACTAGGAAACTGAAAGGTAATACCAAAATCGAGAGACACAGGATAAAAAGACAAACGACTACAAAATCAATACTTGCAAAACTGTTTAGTGTAAATCAACTTAACAACTCATGGGGGGAAAGGGGGAGGGTGGAGGGAAGAATAAGGAAGGAGGTAACAAACAGTACAAGAAATGTATCCAATGCCTAACGTATGAAACTGTAACCTCTTTGTACATCAGTTTGACAATAAAAATCTAAAAAAAAAATAAATGAAATAAAAAATAAATTAAAAAATAAAACTGGGGCAAGAAATATGCATGATAATATTAGAATATTTTATAGTTCCATAAAATAAGGAGAAGCTAAGAAAAAAGATAAGCAAAATATGTGATGCAGGTATTTCAAAGAGACATAGGAGCCAAGTAAAAGAGCTCCTTAAAAAGATTCTAGAGGCATGGCTCAGGTGTAGAGCATCTATGTGGCAAGCACAAGGATCAAATTTCACCTAAAAAGAATAAAGTACAAAGAAATGCTTCATGCACATAATCCTTGCTATTCAGGAGGATGAGAGCTGAAGGATGAGACTGATGTTTGAAGCTAGAGAAGGTATAAAAATTCACAACACTCCATCTCTAAAATAACTAGCCAAAGTTGGTCTGGTAATAGACTATAACCTGAGCTATGGTGGGGTCTCCAAAGGGAACACAATTCAAAAGGAGGAGGAGAACAATTCTGCAGTGAGACACCTGACATTACAATCTCAGCTCAGTGATCAAGATGAACATCAACAGCGATACTAATACATCCTTACTGTGATAGCATATACCCATGTGACACAGTGATAGAAATAGCAATCTATCTCTATACTTTCCCCCAAACACATAACGCCAGTCTAGTCATGAAAAAAAGAAAACATTGAATTCCAGTTGAGAGTTATTCTGCAAACTATATTACTAACACTTAACATGGTAAAGAACACTGGATAAAAATTAAGGAATTCTTTATTTAAGAAAAAAGATGGACTTATTCAGTGAGAACATGCCAACATTGGTTCACTCATTGTAGAAGATGACCCATTTTATCTATGTCATCAATAGAGGAAACTAGGTGTGGGGTGTATGGAGACTCTGTACTATCTTCCCAGTTTTGTTAAAGTATTGTTCTAAGGCAAAAAGAATTCATTGGAAAATATGTGTTGCATATTTGCATATGTTTTCATGAAAAATGAGATAAGTCTTCCATATAGTCCAGAATTATGGAACTCATCAACTTCATCTTGCTATGAGTTATAATTTGTTGGACATGGAGGGTTGGGAATTATTTCAATGTTCAGGGCTCACCACTTTCATTGAAAAGAAGTAAAGTGGTAACATTTTTTTATTTTACCCTCTGAAGATACTGATGCCACAGCAAGTAATGTTTTCTACTTTCTTAGTTCAACTAACACTCAATCATACATGTAACTGCAAATATAGAATTGAGAATAGATTTCACCAGTTTAGAAAGCAGTCCTGGAAGGTAAACTGCATGGTCAGGAGACTCTTGTATCCTATATTTCATTCTGGTTCTCTCACAGCCTTGTCTTTGTAGGCATCTTCAAAGATCCCTGTGTGTGTGTGTGTGTGTGTGTGTGTGTGTGTGTGTGTGTGTGTCTGTTTCTGTGTGTGTGTGTGTGTGTGTGTGTGTGTGTCTGTTTCTGTGTCTGTGTCTGTGTTAGCAGGGAGCTGTTCATTTTGTAGGTTGACAGAGAGAATCTCAACCCTTTCTTATCAAAGTTGGGAATTTGTTAGATAAAAGGGTCTGTGTCTACCTAAAATGCCACATTAACTTCTCAACTAAGCTATACCAAGGAGAGTTACAATGGAGAACAGGCCTATGATGATCAGGTAGGCAATGGGGCTCACACTGGAGGCTGGCCATATTTTCACAGGCTATAAAAGACAGAAGGTAGTTCTCTTGTGGAAGCCAGCTCCAAGAATGTGTGGCTGTGAATGCACTGTTAGTTGAGAAAGTAGAGGTAGAGTGAAAGTGAAATGTACATAGTCATGTGTCTGCTTCATGAGTTTTGCATTTTGACTGATATTTTTGTGTTCTATAACCAGGGCAGAAAGAAATTAGAAAGAACAATAGAAAACAAAGTGTTCTCTCAGTGTTATTTTTCTAGGGTTGCCAAATTAAAGTAGCACAAACTGGGTGGCTAAAAACAACAGAAATTTGCTGTCTTGCAGTTCTGGAGGCCAGGAGTCCGAAGTCAAAGTGTTGACAGGGCTGGCTCCCTCTGAAGGCTCTAAAGAATGAGCTGTTCCAGGCCTCTCTCCCAGCTTCTGGTAGTTCTTGGCTTATAACTCCAATCCTCACATGATGTTACCCTGTGTGCATGTTCAAATTATCCTTCTTAATAAGGCACTGGCCATATTAGATTAGGGCCCCACCCTCCTCCAGTGCAATCCCATCTTAAATAATTACATCTGTAATAACTGTTCCCAAATAAGGTTACTTTCTGAGGTTCTGGGGGTTAGGTCTTCTGCATATGAACTTTGGGAGGACAAAATTCAACACATCAGAACACCAAACTATACACAAGGACTTGGCAATTGTTACGGAAAGAGCTGTTCTGAAAGTTGACTGGTCTCTGTGCTGAGAGTCTCCCCTTCTTTGATCTGTGAAATAATCAGACTGCTTTTCAGAAGCAGGACATGTTGGAATTATAACAGTAGCATGGATCTGGACCGAATCAATTACAAATATTTTCAAAGGGTAAATGTGTTTCTAGAAATAAACTACTTTGCTTATCAAAATGTTCATCTTTCCTCAACATGCCTACTATTTCTTTTAGTGCACTTCCAAAATACTTCCTCAAGTTCTCCATTATGCATTTCTCTCAACTTTACTGAAAGTCCCCCAGGAAGTGTCAATTGGAAGCAACCCAGCGTATAGGCATTTTATAGCCAATAATGTTTTAGAAAATATTTATTTTATTTGTTGTCTGGTGCCTCAAAACCCTAAAAACTCTTTATATGTCTTAAAACTTGAGTAGAAATAATCATTTTGGTTTTTGGTATAAGAACATTTCAAAGTTGATCCTGCATTGAATTAGAAGCTGGAAAGCTGCTAGTTTATCTAAATTGACTCAGTTTCAGATTGCATACTATGTTATCACTTTAAAAGCAAATTATACATTTATCAGAAGTAGGGAAGGGAAGGTGAACATCAAAGTGGAGAGACAAAGAGTAAAAGGGAACCAATGCAACAGCAATAATTACAAAACTATATGCTCCAAATCAACTGTACAACTCGTGGGGAGGGGAGGGACTTAGGGAGGAGGGGAGATGGAAGAAATATGAGGGAGAGGTAACAAGTTTGATAAGAAATATACTCACTGCCTTATGTATGAAACTGTAATCCCTCCGTACATCATTTTAACAATAAATAAATGTTTAAAAAAACAAAAAAGTAAATCTATACAAGTTTTTCCTCTTTTTGAACAACCTTATTGCTAATTCACTACATAATGTAATGTGCAGTAAAGAAATAGTAAGGAACAGAAAACTGGGTTAAACTATTATTTTTTAATAGGAAGTGAACAATACTTTTAAAATTTTCTAAACCTCCCAACAGAACCCCAAGTCTTATGTTTTCCCTCATAGACAAAGTCTGAGAACTTTGATATTTTCCAGAACACCTAACAAATGCAACAATAATTCTATGCTGTAGACACTTGGCACAGTTGAAGTTTTATGACAAGGTATTCTGGCAGAAGAGAGAAGATTCTAATTAACAAATATCCTTGCTAACCTTAAAGTATTGTCTTTTTGGACTACATGAAGTTTTTAAATAAACACATAATTTGTTTTGCTCATTTCAGTTCTATAAGTTGATATATTTCCAAAACTAGCCTTTAAAGACTTACTTGTTGTATTCTCCAGAAAGGAAAGTGGAGAAAACATGTTGCTCCATTACTGAAAATCATTTTTTGTCTGCCAATCTCTTGTCTCCTTCTCAGTATGATGCTATTTAAGATGTATTTTAAGCTTTTTTTTCTCCCAAATAATTTATACTGCACAACGATCCATCAAAGCCCCATTTCTTGGGGGAGATTATAAATGGAGATGGTTATGTAAAATAAGACAGTATCTACTGATGTGGTCTGCACTTCCCCTCTTCCAGTCTTTGCATAGTTGAGAGGCCACACTGATGGCTAAACAAAGGAAAGTGGGGCAGCAAAGAATAGAAAGGCCTGGAGGCTGCATGTGAAGTTGGTTTTACTCTGATGCCCAAGATTTGAAGGGACCTCGATTACCCCTTGACTTGTCTTATTCTAGAGCTAAAAGTGATAGAAGCATTTGTCTAGAGTGTTCCCTTTATATTCTAAGATAAAGAAAGCAAACTTTTATGACAAATCCTTGTGTTCGTCAGAGGGAAAACCAAAGATTTTGAAGTGTTTAGGATTTCAACTTTAGTACCAGGGTGTGCCCCTCACTTGCCAATCAATAAGTACTCTTATGGTTAGTTAGTCTAAGGAAGACCTGAGCTGCAGCCTAAATGCACTCATTTCTTCTTACTATTTGTTCTCTAAAAGTCACTAGAAACACTAAAAGTCCCCTATCTGAAAATATCACACATGTAATTATATCTGAGCATCTCTCTCCATTACAGATATTACAAAGTACCTGAGTTTGAAGGGCTTTCCCTCAATGACATGTGATAACTAAACCCAATTCTTCACTAACAGCAGAGAACACAGAAGAAGACCAAGTCTTGAAAAAGAGAACAATACTATTCGAGATTAATTACCCTTGGTTTAGTGCTTCTTCCTACTAGGCACTGAGTTAAGTATTGTACATATATTGTTTTAGTTAGTCCTTATGACACCACTCTGTGACCTCATTCACACCTAAAATCTCACCTTCATCTTTATCCCATTCTAAAGAATAAGATTCAAACCCAAGCCTATCTCATTATAGTGTCTGACATTTATCCTCCCACTCCTGCTAGTTTTAGATGGGAATAGGGAGGAAAATGAGCAGTTACAAATCAATGAAGTAAATAAAGTGTGATTAGAATGTGTATACTTTCTATTTCTTGTCTGTAAATTACTGTTTGTTAAAGTTTGGGGCTATGATTGCTTGCTACACTAGTTCCTGATTGCATAATTACCTACGTTCAAACTAGCAAGGAGAATATAATTTTAGAAGAATATAGAATATTGCTTTAGATGAAGAAAAACTCTTAGGATTGTTTCTGGGTCAACACTTTTCCTGAGATTTGTAACACACACTTGCTCAACTTCCTCACTTGTATTCTCAAACAGGGCCCACAGGACCCAGGCAGGGCAAACTGGTTCATTCAGCTTTGGATATGGCTATCAGTTTAAGGACCCAGGTTCTGCCCTAAAAAAACCCACAGAGTATTTATTTCCACTCTTAAGGTCAACAAGGGTAGAGATGATTTGGAATCCAGGCAAAGAACTCTGTCCTGAATCTGTCCAGGTAAACAAAAACACATGTAGCAAAAAAAAAATGGGGATAAATTTATGTGCATGACTGATTGCCACTACAACACAAGTGGGAAATGATACCTGGATGACCTGAGATTATTTAAGCCTCTATGTTTCATTAAGGAAAAGTATGTTTTTTGTGTTATAAAAGTTCACTGTCATTAACAATAGTAACACAATGAATTTTAAAAATATGAAATATATGAAAAGAAAAATGTAAGTCATGACCTGATAACCCAAACACAAAGACTCTAATATTTATACATGTGAACATCCAGTCTTTTAAGAGTTAGTCTTATTTTAAATGGGTATAGGAGTCCCGCGCCCATCAGCCGAAAGATGGCACTGGAAGCCGGCGATATGGAGGAAGGCCAGCTCTTGGACTCGAGCTCCAACACAACAGTGGAGCTGGTCAACCGGCCTCTGCAGAAAGCACTTGGGGGAGACGGCGCCCTAAGGACCTCCCAGAGCTCTGCTGCAGCGTGTCTGCCTGTGTCACACTATCGGACTGTTAAAAGTGTGGATTCAAGTGAAGAGAGTTCTTCCGATTCCGATGAAGATAGCTCTCTTTGGAAACGCAAGCGACAAAAATGTCTGAACCTGCCACCTAAACGAGAGCCTTTTCAGTTTGACCAGAACAGTCAGAAGCCAGCTGTTGCTGGAGGAAAAAAAGATCAACATATGGAGAGCTGTTCTTCAGGAGCAGAGTCAAGATGCAGTGGCCAGTGAACTTGGTATCTTGGGGAGGGAAGGCAGTATTGACAAGAGCTGGCAATCGGAGACCTACAATTATTTGCTTGCTAAGAAACTTAGGAGAGGATCTCAGGAGTGTACAAAAGATTTAGACAAAGAGCTAGATGAGTATATGCATGGTGGCAAAATACCCGAGTCAAGGGAAGAAGAAAATGGGCAAGGTCATCTCAAACGGAAGCGACCTGCCAGAGAGAGACTGGGCTCCAGACTGGAAATGGACTACAAAGGCCGCTACGAGATCTCAGAAGATGACACTCAGGAGAAGGTGCCTGATGAAATTGCTTTCAGGTTACAGGAACCAAAGAAGGATCTTATAGCCCGAGTAGTGAGGATAATTGGGAACAAAAAGTCTATTGAGTTTCTGATGGAAACCGCTGAAATAGAACAGTATGGGAGTATTTTTATAATGAATGGCAGTAGAAGAAGAACACCTGGTGGAGTTTTTTTAAATCTCCTGAAAAACATTCCTAGCATCAGTGAAGAACAAGTTAAGGACATTTTCTACATTGAAAATCAAAAGGAATATGATAATTAAAAAGCTGCTAGGAAGAGGAGAACCCAAATATTGGGGAAGAAAATGAAACAGGCTATTAAAAGTCTGAATTTTCAAGAGGATGACGACACATCAAGTGAGACCTTCACCAGTGACACACAAATGAGGCCCTGGCTTCCCTGGGTGAGGCGCAGGGAGGACACGGATATGCCAGGCTGGATAGAGATGAGGCCTTTGAGGTGGATCACTCACACGACCTGGACATATTTTAAGCACTTTGTGGATATTTCCTACATCTATAGTGTAGTAACATTTCTGCTTTCTGCTCTGACTCAGTACTGACAGACATGAAGATCTGGAGGCGTTAATGTATGTGGGCAAGGGAATGTGAGGAACTGAAGTGTTCAAAGATGCTCATGTCTGACACAACACAGAAAAGTTTGCAGCCCAGGATTAACATCTCAGTCTACTGCATGTGCTGATGAGTTATGAGTACCAGCTGATACTTTGCTTTGACCCAGTCATGATAACACGCCATTCAAAACTTCTGTTAGGTTCTATTTCTGATTTGTCTTTGTGCTGAATTATGCTATGGTTTCCGAACATTCCATTAGAGCCTGAGAGAACACGGAAACTGTTAACTGTTACAAATGCATTCCTATTCATGCTAGTTTTTTCTGTGTCAATAAGAAGTTCAGCAGTTGTGAGTTTTGTTTGTTTGTTTGGAGATAGGATCTCACTGTAAATTTCAGGCTGGCCTCTGAACTGAATCCTCAGCCTCCTGAATGTAAAGATTATAGGGGTGTGTCCCTCCTGGCTATTTTCAGGCAATTCTAAGAACAAGGACTTAGAACAGGCTTCTGTTGTCAGTCCTTTCCACTTGTTTGCAGAGAAACAAATGTCACAAGCTTTCCAAAGAAACATTGGTTCTGAACTTCTTGAGTTGTACTTGAAACACTGTGATCCACACCTGTGTTTTTATGATGGACATGTAAAATTCTGAGTGATAGCCTGCCTAAGATTTGTTTTACCTTATGTGAAGGAAGCTAGGTATTTATGACATATCTGCATGAGGTTTCAAATTACTCATTTTTATTAAAGAAAAAAATAGTGCTTAAGATGTTTCTAGCATTAACTAGTTTACAGAATAAAGCAAAAATGTGTTCATGAAACAGAAATTTGATTACTAAGAAAAAATACGATTCAGCAATTATAAGTGGTTTTTACAGTGTACTTGATGTCTCTTCGAAGTTCCTAAAAGTGTATCATTGGAACTTGGATCTCAGAGGGAAGTGGTTATTAGTTGCTTTTTATTTACAAATTATGCAAAAATAAATTTGGTTCTTGGCAAATAAATAAAATGGGTATAGGACTGGGAATGGGGCTTAGCAATAGAGTGCTTGGCCTTGCATGCATGAAGCCTTGGGTTCAATTCTTCAGCACCACATAAACAAAAAAGGCTGGAATTGGCACTGTGGCTCAACTGGTAGAGAGTTACCCTTGAACAAAAAGAAGCTAGGGGCAGTGCTTAGGCCCTGAGTCCAAGCCCCAGGACTAGCAAATAAATAAATAAATAAATAAATAAATAAATAAATAAATAAATAAAATGGGTATATGTGTTCTTACATATAAAATATACATAGATATAAAAATATGCATAAGTATAAAATAATTTTTGTGTTTTATAACTAGGTCCTTATTTGATCAGGAAACTAAAATACATCAATTCTGAAAAGTAGTTTTTCCAGAGAAAAGTTCAAATTTATTTAGCTTTGAATAATTGCAATGATATTCTCTTAATGAGAGATATATTTCATAATTAAATTAGTACGTTGAGTCTAAATGACATTATGAGTATAACTGTTATCAACAACTATGCATTTTTGAAAGAATATCAATGTGGCCAACTTAATTAGATTTATTCCTTAGAAACCTCTCTGATGGGATAAGTATCTTGCTTAAGGATAGTCATCACCATCATCATCACTGACTTACCAAAAGCTTGGTATGTATCTGTAGTTGGCATATACTTAAATGTGTATTATGCCTCATTGATTTAAATTATGATTTAACACTCAAAAGAGCACTAGGATTTTCTTCACATCCTCAGTCAATAAGTAGTACAACTGGAATAGGAATCTCTGTAGTCTGTGTCCAAAGACTGTAGGTGTAACTATTATCCTTAAACATTCCTATTACACCCATGATTTCTCTTTATTAACTTTTTCTTCTCATTCATCATTAGGGAATTAGAGTATATTTTCAAGTAATCTTTTTCAATAAATATACAATGAACAATTATTTGTAGATACAGATGTTGCATATAATGTGTGTTTAAAAGTAGTATCAGAAAATATGACTCAGACTAACTTATACCAGTAGTCCCTGCGTAAGAATCAATTAGAGGGCACCTTACAGCACAGATTTGTCAGTCTTACCCTGTTTCTAAATTTTCAAGTCTGTAATACAGCTCTAGAACTTGCATTTAAGTTCCAACTGAAGCTGGCATTCATCCTGGTCTGGGATTACTTTGAAAAAATTCATTGGCATTGGAAGTCAAGATTCAGACCTTGGGTTGACTGAACCAATTTATTCAACTTTGTTTCTTGCCATCTGTCTTAACTGTTATCTCTTCTGGCTACCTGCCTAATCCACATGCAGTAGCATGATGACTGGAACAGATTTATGCCTTGAACCTATGCATAGAAATATCCAAGACAAGGGAACCCAGTTCCTTTAGCAATTTTCATAAAACAAGAAAATTCATTTACCAAAGCTTTAGAAAATATCATTGTGCCTAAATCCACATTAGATCCCTTCTTAATTCTTGTACAAACTCTAATGTGCCTAGGAACACTATTTGGTGATTGGTGTAAGTCTGTGTTCCTGAGCCAATCACAGTTAAGCACAGCATGACTCTAAGTCAAGGACTAGCCTGGAACTGCAGTACAGGAACAGTCCTCAGACACTACAGAGAACACAGCTCTTAACCTTCCCTTCCAGTGTTTCCATTTCACAGCACAAAAAAAAAAAAAAGGAAAAATAAAAAACACCCAGCATTTGGTTCGGAAGCAATCTCCAGAATCCATCTTTGGAAAATTGTGGACTATAAAATTTTACCTTTCCAAGACAACTTTACAGGTAATATTTCAACTTTACATATTAATATTAATAACAATATTTACAATGAGAGAACATGAGTAGATGTTTTTAAATAGTACTTTTAATACTGAACAATTTTTTCTCCTGAACAAAATAAACTGTCTGTACCTAAAATCTCATTGTACATAAGAGGCTATAATTAAAGACTACCCCAGATACAAGGAACTGTACTTTCTGTGCATTATCTCATTTTATGCACTTGCCAAACCTGGCATTTAGCCATATTTTTATTATCTACATTATACAAACAAGCATTATATGTGTCTACATTGAAATATTATATAGAAATACTTGTAATCTAATCTAATATTTTTGCTGGTACTGAGTCTTGAATAATCTGACTTAAATGACTATGTCTACATTTTTTTGATAACTATATAACTCATACCTTGGAACACTACACAATACTCATTTGTTTCAGAAGTTGTCTCTATTAAGTGCACTAAAAATTATAATAACTAATGTTAAGGGATCCAGTACTGATAGATATATTTTTTCATATGACTTGTTTCATTCAATTTAAATGCTTATACTTAAGCAATTACTATGCATAAAATAGTATTCTTAATACGAAAAAACTCGTGCATGTTTCTGTATTATTTATTTTACATATATTTGGAAAAAGAGAGAGACAGAGACATAGAAAACAGTCATATAAAACTCTTACTCTAATGCTTTATTCTTAGTAAAGGCCCTATAATAACACTAACTTTTATTGATATTTCTGTTTCATTCAATGTAACAGATTCTTAATGAGTAGCTATAACTAGTATTATTCAAAGGAATGAGTAACTTATTCACATAAATAGGCATTAAACAGCATAGATTAAACACCAGTTCATTTAACATTGTCTTTCTTCAATATACTCATTACAGAGGTAATTCCTCAAGTAAATTAATCATGCAACCTTTTTCTTGATAGCAGCATGTGGAGTTAAGGATGCCAAAATCAACAGTGTATTTCAAAGGCTCCCAGATTCTTAGTAACAAAGGCTGAGTAAGCCATGACTCATTTTCTGGAAACTTCTATTTGAGGACCTTGTTATCTCTCCTCATATCTGGGGTGTGGGAAAGGCTGGCAGCAGTGGGCAGGCAAGGGAGGGGTTCCGTTCTGTTTCTAAGGCTGCAAAGCCAGTGAGAAACACATAGTGAAAGTTCCCCTGGTGCAGGTTGTTTTTGCAAGGGAGCCTGGGGGTGTGAATCAAGGGATGGAAAAGCACACTCAGGACAAGGACCCAGAACCTTGTTAAAACTGACTATGTCTTTTCTTACATTGTTGAGTCAGTCATCTCTTGTCATCCAGGAGCACATGCCCCCCTCTGGCTTATATCTAGTCTCTCCAGAGGATTTTCTGCTTCACTTTGTGTTTTATATTTATTTCGGGGAGGAAAAAGGTGTTTAAGGTACCACTTTGAACTTGTACTTAATGCCATTGCAAGAGAATGGTTTTCAGGGCCCTAAAGAAGGCTTAAATTGTGACTGGCACATGTTCTTTCAGAAATGCCTTCAATTGCCCTTGACAATTTCTTTCTTTGAAAAGAAAGAGATTAATACTTAGTGAATTTGTTGTGAAGATTTAATTATATGACAATACATGAATAAAGGACATCTCAGTGCCTGACACAAACTGGTTCTCACAAAAGAAAATGAAGAATTTAAAATACCAAAAAGCCTCCAAGCCTATTGACTTGATGTGAGGCTAATTGTCCATTCTAGTAAGATGACCATATAATTTATATTTAAATGAGATTGAACCAGTCACTAATAATAATAAGCATAGGACAAATCTGAACATTTGCTCACTATTGTTAAGATCACATCACTCTCTTAATAAGTCTAAAGGGAGGAGTCAGATTTCCTTATCTCTTAAAATCATAATTTTGCAGTTGCTTAAATTTTCTATTGTTATCATAAAAGGCCCAAGTCCTATCAGATATTTTGTGGTTATTTCTCATTAGGTCATACATACAGCATAGTTTGTGGGAAGTGGTAGGATGGGAACAAATTAGTACATGGTCCACTTTATTTCTTTATGTCTCCCACTTTCCCCCTAAACTGGAGAACAGTTAGAGCAGCTTATTGTCAAACAAATGCAATGTTTAAGGTCAAGCACTGGTGTCTCACACCTATAATCCCAGTGTAGGAAGCTGTCTGAGGATAAAGGTTTGAAGCCATCCCAGTAGAAAGTCTATGAGACTCTTATCCCTGATACCCAGTGAAAGCCAGAAAGGGGAGAGATAGTTCAAGTGGTAGAGCACCATTTTTGAGGGGGAAAGCCAAGCAAGAATGTGCTGCCTTGATTTCAAGCCCCAGTCCTTAGGGGACAGGGAGTGGGGAAGACATGCAACATTTATAACTAATTAAAATACCATCTACTCAAGACTCACTGAAGTGTCCCTGCAATTACTGGGCTGGGGTGGGGAGAGATTTTATAATAGTTTATACAAGGATAGTTTATGCCAGGATTTAATCTAAAATATATTTTTACGATAAACTTGATTGTGATCACCCAGTAAAAGGTGGTCTTCCATGATGATTCAAACTCCTATATGACACAAAGAGCTCTGTCATTAATTGGAGTAAAGATTTAAGACTGAAAGGGAGAAAGCTATCAGTTATAAAAGATGCTTTATATTTTGTAAAGCTGCAATTTTTAAACATGCTGGAAGAGAAATATAATCTAAAACAGACACATGAAAAAATCTACCCCTTGCTTAAAATGTGAATCCTAAACTGTCTTAACTTTTGAAATTAAGTGCTAAATTTTTTAATAAACCAAAGATATGTACTTTGAGTTCTGATCTAAGAATTTCTCTATGCTTATGTACATAGTAGGAAAGAGATTTGGAAAGACTTGTCCACAGATTTTTGAATCCTAAGGCTAGGTGCTACTTAATCAGACTTCTGGCAAGCCTCTTAGACACAAAAGTATACCTGGATATATCCTTTATTGGGTCATCCATTCATTCATTCAACAGCTCCTGCCATGTGGCATATTTTAGGCCAAATTCTAGTGGTTGCAGAGTGGTGTGAGTTCTGCTCTGGACAAGTTAAACTTGAAACGACTCTGTCAGGGGAGATTTCAATCTGAACATTGATAATAAGGTTCAGGGACTCAGAAGACTATGGCAAACACAGCATGGGAAACCATTAGTGGTCTTTGATACCCAGGGAGTAGATGGAACACCCAAAAGAGACTTAGTAGAATGAGAGAAGGAGGGTCAAGGGCATATCTCTAATGAAGGGGAAGGGCTGCCTGTGTATGTCTATTCCTGAGGCTTCAAATTTTCTTCAGCAAAACAGTCTGCATGTGGCCACATCCTCCTAACTGGTAAGATGATGACATGTCTGATGATCTTCCTGGACTTAGATTGTCAGTGAATCTCCATTGATAGCTTTAAACCTAGTTCCTAACAGATGAAAAACACCTCGTGAAGCCCCGTGTTTGTGAAGAGTGCTGGTAGTCTGGCTATCTTACTGATGTTTTTGTAGTTTCTTTGCTTTTCCTTCCCTTCTATGGAAATGTTTCATCGAGGATATGCTGGCCTGGTACCATGCCAGACATGAATGCAAGGCTGCTCTCACTTTGTCCTTAGATAATATTCACTCTCATATTATAGAAAAAGAAAAGAAGTTTTATGAGAGGAAAATAAAGTATCTGCTTACCCTAGCCATGAACTATAAATAGTTAGGCTAGAAATACCTTCAGTAATAATTCAAGAGTCACTTTTCTCAAATATCTTATAAAAATTAAGGAACACAAAGATCCTGATAAACATTTAATTGTACATGCCAATTAAATACTCTCATTTCCTCTCTATTTTTCTAGTTTGTGTCATATATACTGAGATACAATGTCCATCGTGGTAATACACAAATCTTAGAATCATAGCAAATTAGATCTGAAAGGATTTCAAAGGGAGTCTAACCCAAACCTTTTTACCGCGGGGCCTTTGGCCACTTTTGGGGAGGAAGAACAGTACTTAGTGAGAAAATTCATATGTTGCTGTATATTTAGATAGTATTAACCATTAAGAATGGGTGGGGAATCAATTGGTCATACTGGTTAAGAATCCTAGCTACTGGACTTGACTTCTTTTGGTTTGAATTGAGCTTCACATAGGTTACTGACATTGGAAAAAAATACTTAACCTCTGTGTTTCTTAGTTTCTTCACCAATAAAATGAGTTATACCATCTATTCCTCAGTAGTGCTGGTAAATAAATCTCTGAAGATTTCTTGTGTTATCTGTCTGAGAGCAAAGGCTGTTGTGATGAATCAGTATAAAACATATGGAAAAATTAGAATGAAATAAGCTATGATGCATTTGATTACTGTTAATAGGGTCTTAGAAATTATGGCAATGTAGATACCAAATCTTAAGCCATGACTTATCAAAATTGCATTAGGCATCTGGGCATAATATCTCACTCCTGTAATCCAGCTACTTTGAATGTGGGAAAAGGAGAATCATGGTTTGAGGCAATTCTGGTCACTTCGTCCCCTCTGAAAAAATAATACACACATTTACTTAGATTTCATGTCAAAGAACAAACTAATTGTAATGGTACTTATCTGCGTGCATGTGAGAGGTAGCCTTAGGAGGACTATGGTCTGTGGTGTGTTGGGAAAAATTATTTTAGCCTAGCTGGAGAAATAACTAAAGCAAAAGGTGCTGGAGATGTGGGCTGGCTGAGTGATAGAGTGCTTGACTAGCAAACTTTGACAGGCTCTGAATTCAAAACCTCAGTATCTCTCAACCTCCACCTTCCTCCCACCAAGCGTGAGAGACACAGACACATGTGCGCGCGTGCACACAGACACACATCCAAGAACTAGTACTAACTATTCTCGATGAAGGAAACCATAGAGTCTATGTTTCTTTGGGTCTGGCTCACTTCACTTACTATGATTTTTTTCAAATCCTTCCATTTCCTTACAAATGAGGCAATGCCATTCTTTCTGAGAGAGGCATAGAATTCCATTATGTATATGTACCACATTTTCTTGAACCACTCATCTACTGAGGGGCATCTGTGTTAGTTCCATATTTTAGTGATGACAAACTGTGCTGCGATGAATATAGGTGTGCTGGTGGCTTTGATGTGGTCTTGCTTGTAATCTTTTGTGTAGATGCCCAAAAGTGGGGCTGCTGGGTCATAGGGGAGCTCTATGATTAGCCACTATGTTTTATAAAAACAAACAAACAATACCTTAATGTTTCAGACACAGATCTAGAATTCCCAGATTTGTTGCCTCTTTTGTAAAACCTTAATTTATTCTTCACATATATTAGTACAAAGCTCTCTGTCTCTGTCTCTGTCTCTGTCTCTCTCTCTCGCTCGCTCTGCTCTGTGTGTGTGTTTGTGTCTCTCTCTCTCTTACTGGAACTCAGAATCTGGGCATCCTTAGTATTTCACACAAGCCTTGCACTCTACTACTTGAGACACAGCTATTTTGCTGGTTAATTTAAGATAAAAGTCTCAGGGAGTTTCCTTCCCCAGTTGGCTTAGAACAGCAATCCTCAGATTTCAATCTCTTATATAGGTAGTATTACAGGCATGAGCCACCAGTACCCAGCTTCTTAATGTAACATTCTACTGCTTTACTTTCAACTTTAATTGTAAGTTACGAGTAAAGAAAATATTTGGTAGGGATGGAATATCATTTACCAGGATAGATAAAAGGAGGCTGAGACTGGAGTTTCAAAGATGCAGATTCTATCCTAGGTTCTGCCACTAATACATGATGTGCATATGGCAAGTGTAATCATGCAATTGCATTACTAAGTAATATTACTTAATATTACTCTATTGTCCACTATTATCTGCCAGATATTCTACTGAGCTCTTTGTATTTATATATTCAGTTCTTACAGACATCTCTCAAAAACTCTATGTCTTAGATGTACCCTACTTATAAAGTAACATGCTAATCTGTTACTATCATATGGATATTTATCAAAGAACTGGGACCCTGGTTTAGAGACACAGGACGTTTACCTACATCCACAGTAACACCCAGGGAGCAGGCATTGACACTAGCCCTCCAAGGACCAAGTGATGACAGATGAACAATCCTGAGATTGGGGAGCACAGATATTCTCCAAAATGCAATAAGCATACTCACAACTTGCTGAAGACAACCAATACATTTGCTAGACAGCAAGCACACCTGTCCCGTACTTGGGAGAAAAACATCTTTCAAGAAAATTTGCTATGCAAATATCTTTGAGCATACAATGTAGTAAGGCTATTACTAAAGATATTTTGTTTCACTAATATGCTAGTAAGGTCTAGTGGATCAAAACAGAACAAAGCATAATTACTAAACACCTTGCTTTATTCTCCTCATACTACTGTTTATTTTTGGTTGAGGCTACCAAGTCTGTGCTTCATATTCTTGATCACAATCAGTGCTGAAATAAAGTATGTATTTAATGCAAAAAATGAAACAAAGTATTTATCATATACCAATACTTGCAAGTCATAAATCTGCATTACCCTTTAAATAAGATACTCAGTAGCAGCTTGGTTGTAATTATATGATCTGGATAAAATTAGACATTTTAAAAGAAATTTAACCAGCTAATTCAATCTTAAAAGCCATGCAATTATATAACTCAAGTACAGTGCTTCCAGTGACCCTTGAAGATTGTATTTTTTACTATAAATATAAATGTCATATGAAGATAATGGACTTTTACAAGTGTTTCCCTCTCCACCCCCACCCTTGCTTCTCACAGAATATCATGTTTTCAATTGTGAGGTTAAGATTAATGGGCATTATGATTAATATCTCTGTTATAATGGTTCTTAAAAAGTCAGTGTTTTAATTCTGTCAACTCATTTTATTTCTCTTGCTGGTTTGCTTAGACTATCATCTCTCTAAAAACACTGCAGCTTTCTGCCCTATATGTCTTCTGTGCTATTTCTAGAGTTCTGTTTTCATTCCTTAAGTCTGTCAAACATAGTAGTTCCACTTAAAAGTAGTATTTTGAGCTGGCTGTTGGTGGCTTATGTCTATATTTATAGCTACTCAGGAGGCTAAGATCTGAAGATCACAGTTCAAAGCCAGCCTGAGCAGAAAGCAAGCGAGTCTCTTATTTCCAATTATCCACCATCCACCAAAAAAAAAAAAAAAAAAGAGCCAGAAGTGGAGCTGTAGCTCAGGTGGTAGAGAGTGAGCCTTGGGGAAAAAAAAAGCTCAGGGACAGCACCCAGAGTTCAAGTTCAAAAGCAGTAAATAAGCAAATAAATAAATAGTATTTCACATACTCTTTTTCATTTTTTAGAGTACATTTCATACATTGAAAAATGAGTAGCATCATCTTTATTCTTATCACTCATTGTTATGGCTTCCCCTGAAGCAAAGGGAAGTAACACAAATGGACCACATATTGAATGACCAAAAAGTGGGGCTGAAAATCCAGGCTTATGTCTTATTTCATTTTGTAAAATTTTAGGGACTTAAAAACTCATATATTTCCTGACCATTTGGATACTGATTTTCCATGCTCCTTAGTCATCTATTTAGACTAACAAAGGCTTTAGTTTTAGGTGATCATTGTTAAGGCATAATCACCATGGATAGTTATTAGTAGAAGCACTAGAAGCATAAGAGATTGCTATTGTGCAGAAATAATGCAGACATAAGACAGAAAGAATGCCAGGGGTAAGCTCTTTACAGGAACAGATACAAGAGGACATGATGCCATAGAGGGCTAGAATATGGCAATGTGGGAGGAATTGGAAGGCATTATTTCTCTGTTTCCATGTCCACCAAAGAGACAAGCACAGAGAAGATAACAAAAGTGATAAGATATAGACTGTCCTTAAGGCATTCCCAATCTGTCTAGAAAAATAAAGCCCTTACAACCTAAGTAGGACACTGAATATGATTGTTACATTGCATGTCATTTAGATAAGCCTGTAAAAGTACAAAGAAGGGCAACAAATATCTCAAGATCAGTGACAGAATTCTCCGGGACCAGCAATGGAGAACTAGAGGAAGAAAGAAGGAAGGCCAAAGAAGGAAAGGGCAATGTATCAACAGCTTTCTCCACTAACAGAGTGATTATATACAACCAGTGACCAAAGTTTCAAGAGGAAAAAAAAGCCCTACTTCAGTACAGTGTTGCTTTAAGCATAGGAAGGAGTCTTGGGGTTTCATGTGTGGTCATGAATCATACAAAACTGTGTGATTCAATCCTATATTTGAAAAAAAAAAGGAGATTTTAACCCTTTCAGGTCATGATGTGTATGGTTACACTCCACTAAGTTACAGCAGGCATTAATATCTGTTATGGGCCACTTCTGACAGAGTTAATAGAACCCTATAAACCCTTTTCTTACCCTATAATGACTATAACATAACATTGTAACATAAGTAAATACTTAAAAGGGGGAATCATCAGTACATTCTCAGAAAGACAAGGGGACCAGGGTGGATTATGCTGAAATACTATGCTTTCAGTTACTTTGTCTTTTTCACCCTTCTCTTCTCAAATTATTTCATTCCAAACTTTCTAAAAGAACCTTCAGAGAAAGCTTTGCAAATGCTCTATTGTTATCTATACCTACATCTATCTATCTATCTATCTATCTATCTATCTATCTATCTATCTATCTGTCGATCGATCAATTGATCGATCTATCCATTCATCTCTCTATCTGTCTGACTACATATTTTGACATTTTGGAATGAAAATAACAAGAACCAGGACAAGCTACTTTCAACATTTGTTTTTAAATTATTAATCGTCAAGGTGGTGCACAGAGGGGTAACAGTAACATACGTTTAGGTAGTGAGTACATTTCTTGTCCAACAGGATACCCCTTCCCTAATTTTTCTCCCACCTCCCCTCCTCTCCAACCTGCCTTCAGTTGTACAATTAGTTTGCAACATATTGTGTTGTAAGTATTGCTGTTGCATTGGTTCACCTTTACCCTTTGTCTCACCATTTTAATGTTCCCCTTCCCTTCCCTAATTCAGACAAACATATAAAATACCCAGGGAACCAGAATCAATGCAGTATAAACAGGGGCTAAACTACAGGGAAAACGAACAGAAGAAAACAGAATAATTTCACATAGTACATTAAAAAATAAAAACATAAATAATAGAGCACTTGTTTCCATGTTTTTGAGACCATTTCACTTAGGGTCAACTTATGTGATCATATGTACATAGTTATTGAACTATTGTGGTCATCTGCTAGGACTATCCTAGACATATACTAATTAATACCAATGAGGGACACCATAGAGTCTATATTTCTTTGGGCCTGGCTCATTTCACTTAATATTTTTTCCAAGTCTTTCCATTTCCTTATGAATAGGGCAATGGCATTCTTTCTGATAGAAACAGAATTCCATTGTGTGTATGTACAACAATTTCTTAATCCATTCATCTACTGAGGGGCATCTGGTTGGTTCCATATTTTAGCAATGGTAAATTGTGCTGCTATGAACATGGTTATACTGGTAGCTTTAGTATGGCCTTGTTTGTGATCCTTTGGGTAAAGGCCCAGAAGTAGGGTTGCTGGCTCATAGGGGACCTCTATGAATAGTCTTTTGAGGAACCTCCATACTGCTTTCCAGAGTGACTGGAAAAGTGTAAACTTGTTCAATTTAAACTTTATGTGTTCTGTTTATTGTAAAAATTGGGAGAGCCTCTGTATTCAGGGCAATGTAGAATTACCCAATAAAATGAAATATTCAATAAGAGACATGACTTAGAATCAACTGCAATTTCTTACCTTTGAGTGTCAATGTTATATTTGTCATCTGGGTTTGTACCTAGTCAATGCATACTTTGAAGGAGAATTTCTTTATTGTGAAAACCTTGTTGTTATGAAAAAAAGACTGAATACTGTGAAGAAATATCCTTCAACATTGTTGCTTTGAATATGTGTATTCATATAATGCTTACATGAGAATGTAGTGTCTTGTTCACTATTGGCCTTTTGAGTAACTAGAAAGAAAGTAGTTTATGAAGTCATTGAAAATATTAAGCAACCTAATATCCTATCTTATGACTATTATTGTAAATATTTGTATTTTGTGAATTTACAAAGATCTTTGAAATGTACTGCTCTCATTTCATTTCCTTAATAAAGTTTTTAGTATTGAAAAGCATAGGACTAACAAGATTAGAGTAACATATCAATGAAGAAAGATGTCTGTATAAATGTAGGAAGAGGTTCAGTAGCTCTTTGCTCTAGGCATTAAAGAGACATGCATGAGACAGTTCCTCAAATATAATTAGGAGCTTTGATGTATTGTTTTGGTTGATTGATATGCCTAGGAAAGAGTTACCCTTCACACCTAGAAGTTAACATAGCTTGTGAAAAGTAAATAAATAAAAGCTGAAAGGGAGGCTTGTGCTGTAGCATTTAACATTCCTCCCGTCTCAGCACTTCTTCTCCTCAGAGCTTACTTTGAAGGTCTGCAGTGTAATGAGGCATCAAGAGGAAGGGATAATGGGGCATCTGAGCACTAAGAAAGGGAAGAGAAAGACAGGATCTAAATTAGAGGAAGCTCAGGATTGGAAGGAAAATGTGCTTTCAGGGAAAGTCTTAGCAGTGAGATATCTACCAGAATGCCATTTGTATGGAATCTGGGACTTTGGAGTCAAGCAGCATATATCATTGTCTTCTCCACTATTATTAGTTTGAGTGTCCAGCTCGGTGAAGGTATGTACTCATCTTGGGGTAGCTGGAGTCCAGAGAGGTGTGACAATGAGTTCTTCCTAAGGTTAATTCTAAACTCTGATCATTTTGCTTCTCCTATTTCCTGTTGCAGTGGGGTAAGGTTAACTGTTTAGGAAAACCAAGAATTGCTAATTACAATTATAAACTCTTGATATAGTCCAATTCCTTTGGACAGAGCTGGGTTATTGGAAAAGCATCTTTTAATGCCAGTCGTAAAATAAATGGGATATATGAAATGATAGACAAGAGTCAGCATCTGTTCATTTCCTTTTATAAAATATTATTTATTCATTTATCTAATTTTAGAAGCAATGGGGATTGATCTCAGGGCCTTTTGCTGGGCAGGCATTCTAGCATTTGAGCCATATCTTAGCTCTGTTTGCTAAGTTATTTTTCAGGTGAGTTTTTGGGGTTTGTTCCTGGAATGGACTTAAACTTAGATTATCCTACCTATGCCTCAAATTAGCTGGCATCATAGGCATCTGTCACCAAGCCTGGCTATTTTAAATTAATCTCTATTGATGTGCTATTGTTAGAAATCTCATACACATATATGTATGCATATATAGAGAGAATAAGGCTTGAGATTCATATTTAAGTTATTAGAACTTATTTGATGCTAAATATAAAAAGAACTTCAGGCAAGGTACTCGTATGTAAATTTTGAACCATATGCCATCAGAAGAATAAGCCCTCAGGCTTGGTACCTATATTATTTGTAGGAAGTTAGAAGTAAGAGGAAATCAGCAAAGGATAAAGTGAAATGACAGTGAAGAAGGTGGAATAGTACTTTAATAACTGGTTTTGCAACTGTCTCTGTCTCTGTCTCTCTTTGTCTGTTTATCTATCTGTCTGTTTCTCTCCTGCTCTATAGTATTCTGGCATCAACTCAGGACTTCATGAAAGACTAAAGCTCTAACACTTGAAATATATCCCAAGACTTTTGGGGGGGGTTGTTTTTATTTTGTTTTTTTGTTTGTTTGTTTGTTTTTGCCAGTCCTGGGCCTTGGACTCAGGGCCTGAGCACTGTCCCTGGCTTCTTTTTGCTCTACCACTTTAGCCACAGCGCCACTTCTAGCCATTTTTTATATATGTGGTGCTGGGGAATCGAACCCGGGGCTTCATGTATATGAGGCAAGCACTCTTGCCACTAGGCCATATTGCCAGCATTGTTTGTTTGTTTTTTGATTTTTCAGAAGAAATATTAATCAACAAAACCTCTGAAATTAAAGAAACACTAAAACTGTGTACTATCACTAATTTTAGTATTTTGGGTCCCTAAATGTATTTTAAATCAAAGTACCTATCACCTTCAGAAAGAAACTGTCTTTATTTTACTTTGAGAGAGGGTTTCATTAACTTTGCCTGAGCTGGGAGCTGGTCTTGATCTCACTATCCTCCTGTGCCTCCCTCCTGAGAAGATGGAAATACAGAGGTGGGTCATAATGCCCAGGTTAAGGGATATCTCAAACATCACTAAGATGATATTTCTGTTTTCTACATTGAAACACAGTGGCAGTTTTAGGCCACTTTCCTTCCTTGTAACAGTTATTATATGTGTTGCTTATGTTCTTACAACTCGCTAAGGACAAGAAGCCATGTCTCATAGTTTCTCCTCATTATGACTTATCACAAAACTTTCTACATATAATCAATACATATTTGGTGAGTGAATCCTGTCATTTTTCATTTGACCTATGAAGATAGGTTTCTGGTAGACTATGAAGATGGGGTAGCAGACAAATAAATGAAACTATATCCATAATTCAGAGGAGGGTGCCTTCCATTTCTAAAGAAGTAGTTTATAAGGCAAAGTTTGAATAAATTTGAATAAATTACTTCTCTATATCAGGCCACCATCCAAGTTTCTATGTATTTTTTCTTAATTAGGACCTACAATCAGTTACAACATACATGTTCCTCAATAACAGAGACTGGGTTTCATCATCTTGGGACAAAGCATGCCAGCTGCCTTTCAAGCAGTGTTTTGTAATACAGCCTATGATGTAATTATAGATGTAAACATGTATCTCCTACCTCAAAGAGAATTGTTGACAGAAAAGCAGTTACTTTGGCTAGAATGTCAGTGTCAATGTGTTTATGGTAGAGTTTTGAGGAAGAATAATTGGTGAAAGGAAAGCACTCTGGAACAAAAATCTGGTGATTAGATTCTCATGTGCTTGTAATTCTACTTACTTGTAGGAGGCTGAGGTTAGAGTATCATTATTCAAAACTATCCCAAGCACACAGATCCTCAAGACTCTTATCTCCAGTTAACCAGCAAAAAGCTAGATGTGGTGTAGCTTAAGTGGTAGAATGAGTCTTGAGTCATAAAGACAAGCAAGATCATGAGCCTCAGTACACACACACACACACACACACACACACACACACACACACACACAATTTTAATTCCTAAAATATTCCAAGGATCATATTAACTGAAAAACGAGTGCCTGAATGTACAGCCCCTATGACGTGATTGTGAATTACATTTTCAACATCTGAAAAGTAAAACTGTCCTAAGATTTTGAGTGAATATATGGGGTGCATTGAAGATTCTAAGGTATGGTTGGGCATCAGAAAAGCGTCTAGCAACCTTTTAGCTGGTTCTAGACTGTCGGAATAAGCAAAATCCGCCCCCCCCACCCCCAGCTGATAAACACACTCCATTACTTAAATAGTATGTTGCTTTATTATTGTCTGGAAATAGATGCCAGCGAAAAAGTTGCCAGTTGGGCCCTTTTAAAAGAAATCAAGAACTAAACTTGTTTCCAAGTCAATCATTTTTCAGAAGGTTTAATAACTAAACCATTTTGTGGGTGGATGTTAAAGCATGGAAACTATCCCATGAACTTTGGAGAAATGACAAGGTAAAAATACAGCCATGGTTTAAAATCAAGGAAGACTGGTATTTTAGGATCAGTTCCTTTTATACCACCTTTATAATTTACCTTTGAGGATTTTCCAAAGGTCAGGATAAATGAAATGGGGTTTCATTCTTCTCTTGTTTTTGGTCCCTGCCTATCACCCCATAGCTACCAGTAGAATGACAAAAACATATTATCACAATGCCATAGAACTTCCATTGAGGAAGTAACTTGGGGAGAAATTGAAGCTGAATTATCTTATGCAAGTCAAGATAGAGGGAGAGAGATAGCTGGTAGCAGTAGCAGTGTTGACAGGAAACAAATAAAGGAACCAGCTTGGATATGAGAAAATGTCTTGAGTATTAGCCTTGCCAAAGCCAGGGAACTGCATTCAGTGGTAGGAGCTGAGGAAGTTTAGTGGCTACCAACAGCAGGTGAGCATTGTGGAGAAACTTGGTCTCATATTTATTGCTTCTAGGGGTGAGATTTTACCATTCTGCAATTATGCTCTTGAAGGAAATGACCCTGATATATATACATAATTCCTGGCAAAATGAGAGTACTGAATAATCTATTGGTTCTATAAATAAATGAATGGGTGGAGTCAGATTTTCCTATTGGAATTAAGTTCTCTTCTATGGATAATTTTATATAGTCAATTCAGGTGCATAGTATATTTTTTACATATTTAATGATATCGACATGCTTTATCATGTCATCTGAGAATTTAATATGGATGATTGCAATGGGAAACCATTAGCAATAGTGATTACTGTCATTTGAATGCTTGCTGAATCTCATATTCATATCTTTTTATCTTCCCTTTATGGGAAAGAAGCAGCTGGGACAGGAACTGATGGGTGGCTCATACCTGTAATCCTAGCTACATGGAAGGCAGAAATATGAGCATCATTTTTTTTTTTGCCAGTCCTGGGGGCTTGAACTCAGGGCCTATGCACTGTCCCTGGCATCTTTTTGCTCAAGGCAAGCATTCTAGCACTTGAGCCACAGTGCCACTTCTAGCTTTTTCTATATATGTGGTGCTGAGGAATTGAACCCAGGACTTCATGTATTTGAGGCAAGCACTCTACCACTAGGCCATATTCTGAGCCCCATGAGAATCATTTTGAAGCCAGCCTGGGCAGAAAAGTCCATGAGACTTTAATCTCCAACTACCCAGCTAAATGCTGGAAGTGGAAGTCTTGCTCAAGTGACAAACATGAAGGGAAAGACAAAGATGAAGATGAAGACAAAGTAGGTGATGATGACATTGAAGACAGAGAAGGAGAGGGAGAAAAAGAAACTGTCTACTTGAAGCTATAAGCAAGTGTTAGTCATAGCTATGGGTCAAGGCTCCAACTCTTGTTAGCAATCAACTGGAAAGTCAGCTTAACTGTCAACCAGAGGTCCTGTTAACTTTTGTACATCATTATAGCATCCTGTTTTGAATTTTTTCAGGCTAACTCAGTACCTATATTTGAGTATTTTCATAATCATGGTTGAAACTGTATCAGATTTTATGAACTAGCCTTAAAATTCATATAACATTATTTTTCTTGCATTTTATTAGCCAGATGCCAGGTAAGAGAATATATACTCACTTCTCCATGGCAGGAACATGTAAAAATTTTGCTGCCATTTTAAAAACCTCAGTGCAAAGGTCTAACTCTTATGAAAATACTAGACACATAGGACATACTCCACAAGCAGTGGTTGAAATGATAGATTTAGGTTTGGAAATAAAGGAATTATATAGGTGATGCCAAAACCTTGAAATATTATGTACATTTTGGCCACTGCTGGATTCTCATATAGAAAGGAGGTATCACTGCTGGCTTCTAATTGGCTACTTTGGATAATACAAGCACATGCCTGCCTAAAAGCAAAAGGATAACCCTGATATTCTTTTTTTCTTTTTGGTGATTTAAAAAACTTATTATTATAGTTCCAAAGGAGATTCCTACATTGCCAGATCTCTTATTTACATTTAGCAAAAATAGCTTTCTATATTCCAAAAATATGTGGAGTTACATACTAGATTCCTCAAGAAACCTATAGTAAATGATCTGAAAGGACTATAACTCTTCTCCAGGAATGCTGTTTTGGCAACACTGATATCAAGCTGAATGATTTTCTCTTTTCCATGTTAAGTTGAGTATAAAAATGTGTTTCCCATTTTCATGTGTTGCTGGATACAGAGAAATTCCTCATACAGAAGAGAAGCATTATACGAATAGTACATGTCAATACCAAATTCCTAGTCTCTAAGCTAGGATGCATTTTAGTAAATACATTTAGAAAAACAACATTCTCAGTTATAAGCAGGATAAAAGCCTTTTTAAAAGCCTTGTAATTGTCCTTTAACATTTCTACCTAACAAGCTACTGTTTATAAGTGGAAATATTTATTTAGAAAATATCAAGCATCTTGTTTGAGGGCTCTGAAATGAAACTACTTCTTTGATGCCAAGAAATCCATCTGCCAGCCAGAATTCTATCCCCCAAATTCCTCATTGTTGCAGCTCAAAAAGACACAATGATAATTGTTTAGAATGTCAGTCTTCTATCTCTGGGCTGAAAGGATTGGGTCTAAGTTGTACATCATTACACAAGACTGTGCATGAAAATATTTGCTTTTAATGATGTTCTTAAGTATTCCATGCTGGTTTTTTTTTTAAATCTCCCTTCCCAATTAATTGTGCTAACAATTCCACTCAGAGTTACAAAAAGTGGCTTTAAACAGCCATTCTAATTTATGTTATTATTTTTTTACATTCAGAGCGATTTTCAAGTGGATTTTTTTGAAACATGGCAAAGGGGCTGTTGCATGGAGGTAGAATGTACAGGTTTTAAAGTTAGTTAGGTCTAACTTTAGCTTCTCTGGTGGATTTGACTTAAGAATATTTATTTAACCTCTTTTTGGCTCACTTTCTTCATTTATAACAAGGGATGAAAGTGTGTCCTAGTAGGTTTGCTTTAACATTAAATTAGTTAACACCTGCAATTCACTTTTTTTATACAAAATGAACACACTGTCTCAATAAGGGGTGTGTGTGTGTGTGTGTGTGTGTGTGTGTGTGTGTCTTTTGCGAATGAGAATACTTTGGCAAGAGCATATAGAAAATATTGTTGGAGTTATAGTATAGATGTGTTCATTATTTGTTAACTCACTGATGATGGAATTTTGAATTTTAAACATTCAAAAACAGGATGCAACAGGAATGGAATGACAGAAGGAGATGGAGATAGTTCACTTTGAGAATCTTTTGTCTACTGTGCATGGAACAAGGCAGAAAGTAAGAATCATTTTACAGATTCTGTAGCCCTTCAATTCAATTTTGATGATTCCTTGCACTGTTACCCACTGGAATGCTTACACAACCAGTGGCACAGGCTAATTTGACTAAGGCTCAAGGCTCAGCTGAAATGGTTGAAAAACAACCACAACATTACTTGTCACTGCAACCATCTTATAGAAGTATTTTTGTTTCACTACAGGAGGAAAGAACAGTCAGATATACAAATAAAAGGGGACTTTCCTGAGAAACAAGAGCAGGAGGAGGAGTGGAAGAGGGATTAGGAGGAAGACATGGCCTTTGTTTCCTTTTCAAGTGAATGGAGGTCATTTTTTAAAACTCCTTTGAGTTCAGCCATTTGGAGGAAAACCATTCTGAAATATAATGCTATTACTAATTAGAATAATTGTCTTAACTACTCAAGACTTATTTCTATATGGTTTGTTAAAAATAATATTTAAACTCAGCTATGTAAAGGAATAGCACATAAATGACAATTTTCTACCTGCTTTTACATTGTTTCGTAAAAAAATTATTTTAGCACTGTTGTACTTAAAAACAATTCTTTTATCGCCTTTAATACTACCATTTAAAATATTACTCATGAATCTATGTACCTTGAAAAAATGCTTCCTGTTTTCATTCCCCAAGGCTAATGTGATACAATGATTAGCTTTTGATAGAGTTAAACAATAACTACTCATGCTTACCTTTGAGAAAGAGTGGAAAGGGAAGCACATACACCTTGAAACATTATAACAGCTGAAAGAGTTCCCATACTCTGACTTTTCCCTACAGGGGCACATAGGAATTTACAAAATTCTCTTTTTTAAAATAATTTAATTACTTCTAGTTCTGAGTCCCTAAAGTTTAACCATGCCTGCATTTTACCCTAGTCTTGTATAATTGTGGCTACAATGTGCCAGAAACCATTCTAGATGTGAGAATATTCCAGTACACAAAGTAGATCAAAATCTGCTGTCTAGAGTTTACAGGCAAATGAGGGAGACAAACCAAGAGTACCGCAAGCATCTAATTTCGCCATAAATGATAGAGAAAAACAAGGTAGGAAGGAAATGGGAGTGTCACTAGGGATAGGCAGGGGCTACAGAAGGGTTTTGAGAAAGTAACAGCCTTGAAAGACAGCAAGCCAAATGATGTCAGCTCGAAGGGAAGTGCAGTAAAAAAAAGAGGTGAGGGTAAGGGATGGGCAACTTGTCAGAGAACCTGGGGTTTTATGCTGAATGTTTCCTGATATAACCCATGCAAAAAAGGAAGCCCTTGAAGGTACATGCACACCTGGTTGCCATTCCCATTTTTCTCTCTTCTGTTCTCTGGCCCAAGAAAGGGAAACTGGATCTTCCTGTTTTCTTCCTTTTAGCCATTTCTCCGTCTTTCAGTCACTCAAATGACTCCTCTGTTAGAGGAACTGAATCAGCTAGTGTATTCCTAGAACAGTCCTTAGGAAGAGTAGTCCCTCAACTACCATGAGAATACAGGGAATCTACTGAAGTGTGGGAAATATTCAGTCAGCATTGTTTGGATTGGGGTTTGAGAAATTCATGCTTGCATTTCCCAGATAGCTTCTTTCTAGTAAAGTTTAAAAGCTAGGTCTGGAGCCATGATTCAAGTGGTCAAGCATTTGCATAGTAGTACAGGCTCTGGGTTCAATCCCCAGCATCATCATAGATAGATAGATACATAGATAAATAGATAGATAGATAGATAGATAGATAGATAGATAGATAGATAGATAGATAGACAGATGAAAATTAGAATACTAAATAGAGGTAACACACTTCTGAATGACACTTTTTTAAGCCCACCTATTTTTTTTTTGCTCAGAATTAAACTAAGAAATTCATGGTTTGAGCCTAAAGTACTTTGACTGTCCATAATCTGCTAATTTTTAACTTTTTTATTTGATTCTTATAAATATTTTATTTTGTAAAATATTTTATCCCTGAACATTATTGCATGGTTCTCATTAATTTTATGTAATTCATATCTGAATGTCTTGTTCACAAATTTATATTTTGTGGAAGGACGTTTATTTATTGTGGTATAGCAGGACTGATTTTATTTTTATCTATGATAAATTATTTTGTGAAGTTTTTCTTGAATTACAAATGAAGGTACTCCAAAGTTCTAAGTAAATACTGTTCATCACATTATGTTTTGTGCCACCATTCAAGTTGATCCTGGTGGGCTTTCATTAGAGAGGTAGCTGCAAGTGACTCCTGACAGGTTATTACAGAACTTGCAATGAGGAATTCATGTTTCTTTCTTTTTTTTATTGTCAAAGTGATGTACTGAGGGGTTACAGTTTCATACATTAGGCCTTGAGTACATTTCTTGTACTGTTTGTTACCTCCTCCCTCATTCCCCCCTCCCCCCTCTCCCTTTCCCTCTCCCTCCATGAGTTGTTCAGTTGGTTTACACCAAACGGTTTTGCAAGTATTGCTTTTGGAGTTGTTTGTCATTTTATCCTTTGACTCTCGATTTTGATAGTCCCTTTCACTTCCCTAGTTCTAATACCAGTATATACAGTATCCAGTGCATTCAGATGAGATACAGTGATAGCGCGGGTACAATCACAGGAAGGGATACAAGAGGATTATCAACAAAAGAAGCTACTGGGGCTGGGGATATAGCCTAGTGGCAAGAGTGCCTGCCTCGGATACACGAGGCCCTAGGTTCGATTCCCCAGCACCACATATACAGAAAACGGCCAGAAGCGGCGCTGTGGCTCAAGTGGCAGAGTGCTAGCCTTGAGCGGGAAGAAGCCAGGGACAGTGCTCAGGCCCTGAGTCCAAGGCCCAGGACTGGCCAAAAAAAAAAAAAACAAACAAACAAAAGAAGCTACAATTTCACATAGCATATTGAAAGTAATTACAATAGTGATATAACACTCGTTTCCAATGTAGAGTTCATTTCATTTAGCACCATTTTATGCGTTCATAGGGGCATAGCTATTAGGCTCTTCCTCCAAAACAAAACCTCAATGAACCAATAGCCCCCTCAACAAGTGGGCTAAAACTTACAAAAAGGACTTCTCTGATGAGGAAATGAGAATGGCCAAGAGACATATGAAAAAGTGCTTTACGTCACTGGCCATAAAAGAAATGGAAATCAAAACAACATTGAGATTCCACCTCACCCCAATAAGAATGTCCTTTATCAAGAAAACTAACAATAACAAATGTTGGAGGAGATGTGGCCAAAAGGGAACCCTACTTCATTGTTGGTGGGAATGTAAACTTGTTCTGCCACTCTGGAAAGCAGTATGGAGATTCCTCAGAAGACTAAACATAGAATTCATGTTTCTTAAGAGCCTGTACAGCTCTGTTTTCATGATACCAGTCTTTTGGAAGACAATGGACTGATGTTTTCCAGAGTGTTTCTGTTACAACTTCTAGAATTTGGATTTCTTTTTCTTTTTTGCTTTTAGCTTTTTATTTACTTTTTTGTTTTTTATTTTATTTGAGTTTTTTTAAAGATTTTTTTTTTCCTCTTTATTGTCAAAGTGAAGTACAGAGGGGTTATAGTTTCATATGTAAGGCAGTGAGTACATTTCTTGTTCAACTTGTTACCTCCACCCTCATTTTTCCCCTACCTCCCTGGTCCCCATTTCCCTCTCCCCCACATGAGTTGTACAGTTGGTTTACACCAAATGGTTTTGTAAGTGTTGCTTTTGGTATCATTGTCTTTTTATCCTTTCTCTCTGGATTTTGATATTCCCTTTCCCTTCCCTACTTCTAATACATGTATATATAGTATTCAGGGTACTCAGATGAGATACAGAGATAGCAGGGGTACAACCACAGGAAGGGAATATGAGAGAAACAAGGGGGGAAAAGATACAGTTTCACATGGCATGTTGAAAATAATTACAACAATCATATAACACTTGGTTCCATAATGTGGAGTTCATTTCACTTAGCATCATCTTGTGTGTTCTTAAGGGCATAGCTATTTGGCTATTGTGATCTTCTGCTATAACTAGCCTAACGTATTCCCTAAGAGGGAAATCATAGAGTCCATGTTTCTTTGGGTCTGGCTCACTTCACTTAGTATATTTTTTTTCCAGAATTTGGCTGTTTTATACAATATTGTCTGCTTGGTTTTTGTTTGGTGGTTTTGTTTTATTTTGTTTCTATTTGTGGTAGATTTCACAGGTTAATTTCTTCTGTACCACCAGACACTTTGTTAAGATTTTGAGGCAAATCAAGACTGTCAGAATTAAAGAACAAAGAGGCAATCTAATGTACAATGCTGGTACATATCTAGCTGAGTGACTGAATTCAGTCCCTCCTAAAAAGATTGGCTCATTTAGCTTCTTAGTAAGAACTGAATTCTTTTCTAGTAGAGAAAGGGTGTGGTATTTTGATCAAGAATGAACTGCATAATGGACTAAATTAAGCCTAAGAACAGATGATGGAGTCTTGATGTGCCATTTTGACAGGAATGGGTTGACGGTGAATAGACAAAACCATGCATTTCCTCTCAAATGTTAGAATTTGTAGCTGTTATTTAAAAAATATACCCTTGGATTTGTAGCTCTTATTTTAAAATAAAGCGAAAAAGTTGCCAAAGGCACAGCAAATGAGCCATATATTTTATGAACCAAGAAAAAAAGTCTGTGAATCTTGTCTTATATTGCATGGCATATAATAAAATGACTTATCAGTAAAGAATTTTGCTGCATTCCTGTTTTATTATGGCTTGTGCGAAATTGTTTGAGTCAGGGGTTTCTTTTTGTCTGTTTTTTTTTTCTTTTTGGTTTGTTTTAAAGAGGAGTGCTTTTCTTTCGTAAAATCAAAAATATTTCATTTTAAAAGTAATTCTACTTTTTCCTTTATTTGTGAAAGAGATTTTGAAGGTTGTGCTATCAGAACTATTATAAAGTGGGGATTCATTCAGAAGATGGCGGAGGAGCAACAGTGCCCTAGCTGAGCTCCCTCCAGCAGCGCAGTTTTCCCACCCCAGAGAAACTTTTACCACTAGATAGACAGCTCAAATAAGTTCTAAAAGTACAGGGATTCAGGACAGGAAGGAAAAATCAATGTAGCTGGTCTGAAAACACAGATTTGAGCGCCGGGCGGAGTCCCAAAGCCACACCAGTCTGGGCGCCAGCACCACGCTGCGCAAACCTGCGCAGCTCAACGGAGACCAGGGAGAAATTCTCCAGATGGCAGTATACATACAGATAGCAGGCTGAGTACGAATGGGCTGAAATCGCAGAGACAGCATGAGTACTCCCACGAAAGACAGTCTCACTCGTGCCCAAAGATCAGCTCCTCCCCCCAACCGTGAGAGCAAAGTGCCATCTTTGACACTGGCAAAGGGTCAGACCAGACTGGAGCTAAAACCTGCCTGGGGAGGGCAAAGTGGCCATCTTTGAGAAGGGCAAGAGAGAACAATTAGAGAGAGCCAGCTCCACCAAAGAGAATGCCCCCTGCCCAGGTGGGAGGTGTGTCCTGGGCCCCGGCTCGGCTAGAGGTGCCCGCCCTGCCCACTGGAATTCCTTAATTAAAAAGCAAAAGTGGCAAGCAGCTATCAGTGGCAGCACGGAACAGCCAAATGGGAGAACAAACTTTCCGAGTCAGATAAACGGTCCCATTTAGAAGCCCAATTCCCAGCCCAAAACAGAGCTGAATTCCATACCCAGCTCTGCCCAGAAGGCTGCCCTGCCCAGGAGGGAGGAAACTCCCCAAGGCAAGTGACTCTCAGCCCGGTAAACCAGGCCAGAGGTGCCCCGCCCTGCTGAGTCCGCAGCCTATTCAAAGCCAGGCGTTAAAGGCAGCAGCCCCACAGCAGATGGGAGGAGCCACTCACGTCCCCAACTACAGAGCATGCCCAAGTCTTACCTGCAAGCTGTGGGACCCACAGAAACCCAGGATTGCACCAACAGGGGAGGAGGGTCAGAACAGATCCACCCCTGCAAACTGAAGGCATGTCAAACCAGCCAAGTGGCAGAATAGACTGCAGAGCATCACAAGGAAACCAGAGACTGTAGAAAGCCCATCCAAACAAGGAAGACTTTTTCTTTCTTTTTTTTTTTTTGTTTTGTCTCAAAAGTTTTTAAGCTTTCATTTTTTTTTCTCTTATATTTTCATTTCTGAAACATCTTTGGTTTGCTTTTGTTTCCCATTTTCAACTGTTGGTTCTATCATTTTGTTGTTGTTGTTGTTGATCTTTTTTTTCTTTTTTCTTTTTCTGTTTTATTGTTTTTCCTTTTTATTTTATTTTTTTTTAAATAACTTTTCTCGGTTATGTGCATCTGTCTTCCAGTATTCTCCCTTTATTTCTCTCTATGTACTCTCCTTCTTTAAAAATTACTTTCCCATGAATAACATCTCCACTCTTTACTGATAACTCTCCACTGTCTATCATTTAACCTTGTTGTTTCTACTGATTCTACTCTCCTCCGCATTTCCATGTCACTGAAACTAAACCAAAATCATCACTCCCCCCATACATTTTACTCTAGTTTCTTTATTACCTCCAACTTAACCCTCCTTACTTACTACTAGGTCCTCCAGATCCCATTGACTCCTGGTTATTGGATAGAGGGTATCCCCGCTTAATTCGAGTGAATCAAAGGAGTTCATAGAAAAAGCCAGTCCAAAAGGAACTTACTATAAGAACAAGAATTGCTCCTAGGGTTGTAACAGTAAGTAAGTAACTACTGAATATAGGGCTCAGGATTGGTTGTTATATTGAAATTGTATTCTTTAGGAACACCAAATCTAATTTTATACACAGGTATGAAAGGTATGTGTATTTAATTGTGAACTTCTAAGATTTACACAACACTGCTTGGTAAGGGCCACTTTGGGTCTTAAACGGTGCTCACAGGTGCTGGTAGACTGGCATTCCCAATCCAAATGGGCAGAAGGAACACAAGAAAGATGGCAAACAATGAAGTCTTATCCCCCACTCAAAACAAGCAGGAAGCAGAGCAGTCAATCAAAGACATAGAAGAGAACCCCCAAAATGCTCTACAAAGTCTACTGATAAACATGATAAATGAAAAGTTTGAATCTCTTCAGTCAATTATTCTATAGCATGAGGAGGCAAAGCAAAAATTAATGGAGAATGTCATGGCATCCACAAATAGAAAGATAAATGAACTTCAAGAGTCAAATGAAAAGATAGCTAACCAGCTTAAAGATTTGAGAGACAACACTCAAAACCAAATTAATGAAGTTAATGAAGTAAAGAAGTCCATACAGGACCTAAGAAATGACATGGAAATCATCAGGAAAGACCAGTCAGAAGGAAAAGAGATTCGAAATCAAGTAGCTAGCCTACAGTCCCGACTAACTGAAGCAGAGGATCGAATCTCAGGAGCTGAAGATTCCCTAGAATCTATGGAGAAAGATCAAAAATCAATACAAATCCAGTCCAATGAACAAAATAGATCGCTACAGGAGATTCAAGACACGATCAGGAAGCCCAATTTGAGAATAATAGGTATTGAGGAAAACTTGGAGAAAGAAGTTATTGGGATAGGCAACCTATTTAACAGAATATTAGCTGAGAACTTCCCAAATATCCAGAAGGGAAGGCCTATACAAATACAAGAAGCATTTAGAACCCCAAACTGACCAGCCCAGAATAGGACATCCCACCAACACATAGTGATCAAAACAGGATCAGTAGGGTACAAGGAAAGAATCCTTAAAGCTGTTAGGGAGAAGAAAACAATCACATATAAAGGAAAAGCAATCAGAATTACCCCAGACTTCTGAGCAGAGACCATGAAAGCAAGGAGAGCCTGAAATGAGGTATACTAAACACTAAATAAAAATAACTACCAAGCAAGAATAGTGTACCCAGCTAAACTCTCATTCATAGCCGAAGGTCAAAAAAAAGTTTTCTATAGTAAGGAAAAACTGGAACAATATATCTCCACCAAATCAGCTTTGCAAAAAATCCTTAAGATGTACTATACAGGGGAAATAATCAAGATCCCAATACAGACAGAGAAATGAACCCTAAATAGTAAACATCAGATCAAGAAATGGGAAGGCAAAGCTTTAACAAGATAGTGACAATGAAAGGAACAAACGATCATCTCTCAATCCTAATTTTCAACATTAGTGGACTTAATTCTCCAATCAAACGACATAGGCTCATAAGTTGGATCAAAAATCAAGATCCATCTCTCTGCTGCCTCCAAGAGACACATCTATCCAGCAAAAGTAAACATCTTCTAAAAGTGAAAGGCTGCAATCAAATCTATCAATTAAATGGCCCCCATAAGCAGTCTGGAGTTGCAATCCTAGTATCAGACAAAATTGACTTCAAACTTAAAACGGTAAGAAGAGACAAAGAAGGTTACTACATACTAGTAAAGGGATCTCTCCTACAGGAAGATATAACCATTCTAAATATCTACACACCAAATACAGGAGCACCCAACTTCATCAAACAAACACTACTGACTCTAAAAATACTCATAGACCCAAACACATTGATAGTTGGGGACTTTAACACTCCACTATCACCTCTGGAAAGATCAACACGCCAAAAACTGAACAAAGAAACCACAGAACTAAATAATTGCATAGACCAACTAGACTTAACCGACATCTACAGAATATTCCACCCAGAAACACCAGAATACACATTCTTCTCCGCAGCACATGGAAAATTCTCCAAAATAGATCACATCTTAGGGCACAAAGAAAATCTGTACAAATTCAGAAGTTTCAAAACCATTCCTTATATTCTGTCAGACCACAATGGAATAAAATTAGAGCTCAACTCAAACAGCCACCACAGAAAATCCTACAATTCATGGAGACTAAACAACACACTGCTGAACCATCAGTGGGTCATCGAAGAAATTAAAACGGAAATTCAAATGTTTATGGAATTCAACCAAGATGAGGACACAAGTATCAGCTCCTTTGGGACACAGCAAAGGCAGTATTCAGAGGAAAATTTATATCTCTGAGCGTATACACCAACAAACTGGAGAAACAGCAACTCAATAATTTAAGGAAGCACCTTAATCTCCTCGAAAGAGAACAACAAGCCAAACCCCAAGTCAGTAGACGGAAGCAAATAATTAAAATCAAATCAGAATTAAATCAATTAGAGATGAAAAAAAACATCGAAAGAATCAACAAAATAAAGAGTTGGTTCTTTGAAAAAATCAACAAGATAGACAGACCCCTGGCAAACCTGACCAAAAAATGAAGGCAGCACACTCAAATAAACAAGATAAGAGATGAAACAGGTAATATCACCACAGAAATAACTGAAATTCAGAAAATAATAAGGGACTATTTTGCAAACCTTTATGTCAACAAATTCAAGAACTTGGAAGAAATGGCTTATTTCCTAGAAAAAATTCATATCCCCAAACTCAACCATGAAGATTTAAATCTTCTAAACAGACCCATATCTAGTATTGACAAAGAAATGGCAATAAATGATCTCCCATCCAAGAAAAGCCCAGGTCCAGATGTATTCACTGCAGAATTCCTCAAGGCCTTCAAAACAGAACTCACACCAATATTTCTCAAACTCTTCAATGAAATTGAAAGAGAACGTTCACTACCAGACACATTCTATGAAGCCAGCATAACCCTCATCCCAAAACCAGGCAGGGACTCATCACGGAAAGAGGACTATAGACCGATTTCCCTGATGAACATAGATGCAAAAATTCTCAAAAAAATTCTGGCCAATCGACTTCAACAGGTCATCAAAAATATCATACACCACGATCAAACTGAATTCATCCCAGGGATGCAAAGTTGGTTTAATATACGCAAGTCAATTAATGTAATCCATCACATCAACCCGAGCAAGGTAAAGAACCACATGGTTTTATCTCTGGATGCGGAAAAGCATTCGACAAAATCCAGCACCCATTTATGTTAAAGCCCTGGAAAAACTGGGATTCCAGGGAACATTCCTGAATATAATCAAGGCAGTTTATGACAAACCAACAGCAAGTATAACTCTAAATGGTGAAAAACTAAAGCCATTCCCTTTAAAATCAGGAACAAGGCAGGGATGTCCACTCTCTCCCCTGCTCTTCAACATAGTACTAGAATTCCTAGCCAGAGCAATCAGGCAAGAAAAAATATAAAGGGGATCCAAATAGGAAAAGTTGAAGTTAAACTTTTTCTCTTCGCAGATGACATGATCCTATACCTAAAGAATCCCATAGACTCTACCCCCAAGCTACTGGAGCTGATCCAAAACTTTGGCAAAGTTGCAGGATATAAAATAAACCCCCCAAAAAATCAACGGCCTTCCTCTATGCTAACAATCCGAAGACCGAGGCTGAAATCAGGAAAGCAACTCCTTTTGCAATAGCCCCCAAAAACATAAAATACCTAGGAATAACCTTAACCAAAGAAGTGAAACCTCTTCGATGAGAACTTTAAAATCCTGAAAAAATGAAATTAAGTCAGAACTAAGGAAATGGAAAAACCTCCCATGCTCCTGGATTGGGAGGATTAATATAATCAAAATGGCAATATTGCCAAAGGCTATCTACAAATGCAATACTGATTAATATCCCAACACCATTTTTTAATGAAATAGAGGAAGCAATCCAGAAATTCATAAGGAACAATAAAAGACCTAGAATAGCAAAAACAATCCTAAGCAGAAAGAACAGTGCTGGAGGAATTACAATACCCAACTTCAAGCTGTATTATAAAGCTATAGTAATAAAAAGAAATCTTGGTATTGGCACCAGAACAGACCTGAAGACCAATGGAACAGAATTGAAGACCCAGAAATGAACCCACAGAACTATGCCTACTTAATCTTTGATAAAGGAGCTAAAACAATAGTTTGGAAGAAAGATAGCCTCTTTAACAAATGGTGCTGGCAAAGCTGGTTCAACACATGCAACAAACTAAAACTAGATCCTTATATATCACCCTGCACCAAAATCAATTCCAAATGGATTAAAGACCTCAAAATCAAAACAGACAACATGAAAACACTAAGGAAGGAGTAGGAGAAACACTTGGGCTCCTTGGCGCAGGACGGAACTTCCTTAGCAATGACCCAGAAAGGCTACAAATCAAAGAAAGGTTGGACAAATAGGACTGCATCACACTGCAGAGCTTCTGCACGGCAAAGGACATAGCTTGCAAGATAAACAGAAAGCCCACAGACTGGGAGAAGATCTTTACCAGCCATTCAACGGACAAAGGCCTCATCTCTAAAATATATACAGAACTAAAAAAATTACCTTCCTCCAAAACAAAATCGCAAAGGACCAATAGCCCCCTCATCAAGTGGGCTAAAGACTTACAAAGAGACTTCTCTGATGAGGAAATGAGAATGGCCAAGAGACATATGAAAAAGTGCTCTACATCACTGGCCATAAAAGAAATGCAAATCAAAACAACATTGAGGGCTGGGGATATAGCCTAGTGGCAAGAGTGCCTGCCTCGGATACACGAGGCCCTAGGTTCGATTCCCCAGCACCACATATACAGAAAACGGCCAGAAGCGGCGCTGTGGCTCAAGTGGCGGAGTGCTAGCCTTGAGCGGGAAGAAGCCAGGGACAGTGCTCAGGCCCTGAGTCCAAGGCCCAGGACTGGCCAAAAAAAAAAAAAAAAAAAAAAAACAACATTGAGATTCCATCTCACCCCAGTAAGAATGTCATTTATCAAGAAAACTAAGAATAACAATTGTTGGAGGGGATGTGGCCAAAAGGGAACCCTACTTCATTGTTGGTGGGAATGTCAACTGGTTCAGCCACTCTGGCAAGCAGTATGGAGATTCCTCAGAAGGCTAAATATAGAACTCCCCTATGACCCAGCAGCCCCACTTTTGAGTATCTATCCAAAAGACCACAAACAAAAATCACAGTAAAGCCACCACCACAACAATGTTCATCGCAGCACAATTTGCCATAGCGAAAATCTGGAACCAACCCAGATGCCCCCCAGTAGACGAATGGATCAGGAAAATGTGGTACATATACACAATGGAATTTTATGCCTCTATCAGAAAGAATGACATTGCCCCATTTGTAAGGAAATGGAAGGACTTGGAAAAAGTTATACTAAGTGAAGTGAGCCAGACCCAAAGAAACATGGACTCTATGGCCTCCCTTATTGGGAATAATTAGTACAGGTTTAGGCAAGCCACAGCAGAGGATCACAAAAGCCCAAAAGCTATACCCTTATGATCACATAAGATGATGCTAAGTGAAATGAACTCCATGTTATGGAAACGATTGTGATACCACAGTTGTAACTACTTTCAACTTCCTGTAGCTTCTATTATTGATGATGTTCTTGTATCACCTTCCTGTGATTGTACCTACACTATCTCTGTAATCTTATCTGAGTATATTGGAAACCGTGTATACTGGTATTAGAAGTAGGAAATTGAAAGGGAATACCAAAATTGAGAGACACAGGGTAAAAAAAGAGAAACAACTCCAAAAGCAATACTTGCAAAACTGTTTGGTGTAAATGAACTGAACACCTCAGGGGGGAAAAGGGAAGGGGGGAGGCGGGAGGGGGGGTATGAGGGACAAGGTAACAAACAGTACAAGTAATGTATCCAATGCCTAACATATGAAACTGTAACCTCTCTGTACATCAGTTTGATAATAAAAATTTGGAAAAAGAAAAGATTTCCCATGGGGAAAAATACGTGGATATTTGCATATATACCTGTGTATATGCAAACACCTATGCAAAATATCCATCCATATCATTTTTTATATTGTATATAATTTTTGTGCGTGCTGGTACTAGGGTGTGAATTCAGGGTCTGCATACTGTCTCTGAGTTTTTTTTGCTAAAGGCTGGCACTTTTCCATTTGAGCCACATCTCAACTTTCAAACTTTCTACCTGTTATTGCAGATAATTATCTCTCAGATTTGTCTTTCTTAGACTGGCTTTGAACCATGATCCTCAAACCTCTGGCTCATGAACAGCTAGGATTATAAACATGAGTCACCAGGGCCCAGGAACTAATTTCAATGATTAAAGCAACTCATATTTATTATTGAAAGTAAGAATACAAAAAGTAAACAATAATAAGTGAATTTTAATGCTACACCAGAAGTCATCATTTTGATTTTCCAAAGGTATACACTGTCAGTGTCTTCTAATATTGTGTGTGTGTAAAAAAGAAATAAAAAAGAACTATTACAAAGTAAATTTGTAATTTACTTTTTAAAAGAAAAAATGTTTTATATACATCAAAAGCCTTTATTTTCATTACTTTAGATTTCTTTTAGGAATTACAGTGAATCTTAGAAATCATAAATTTGATAAAGAAAAATGTAAAATTTACCAAATACAGGAATACTAAGAACAACATTGTTTTTGTAATATGAGTATGTTGACAAATTGAGGTATAAGAATTGTTCTGGGCAATCTTTTCATGTTCATCCTTCAGATGTGAATATCATTGCCTGAACTGGTTGGTAGAAGAACTGACTGACAAGAAACTTTTAGCAAGTCTGTCTGAAGTCACAGAGACGGGGAAGAGTCAGTACAGAGACTGAAAACATTTGCAAAATTATCTCAGCCAGTCCTACCCTTGAAAAGTATACACAGCTGTCCAGTGTCTGAGAGGAAGGTGCCAGAAGGTCTACCCAAATACATCATCTTTAGCAACCTACAGCACTGCCTTCAGTTCCCACCAACCAAGGAAGCACTTTGTGCTAATATACTGCCTGCAAAATGTTGTGGTTTTAAGATCATATCCCAGCAGAATTGCTCATTAGAAATAATAAGACAAAACAGACATACTTTGAGGAAAATTCAGAAGATAAAATGTAAAGAACTGAAGACAGGTAAAGGACCAGAAAATACAATTTTATTCAACACTGCCAAAATGAGGGTTATTGAACACAAATTAATTCAATTCAACTATGTTTGTACATGTGAATTTTCAATCCTTAAATTTTCTTCTCATTGAGATATAACCATGCTAGATTGTTAAAATGTACTATTGCAAATAGAAAGGTTTTATTAACAGCAAAACTATGTGTAGCTTATGTTTTCTTCACATCTGACATTTTCTTCAGATCTGACATTTTGAACAGTCTTAACTACAAGTTACCTATTTGAATCCCTTCCTACTGATTTACAAAATTTCATATATGTAAATGTATATGTGTGTGTGTGTGTGTGTGTGTGTGTGTGTGTGTGTCTATGTCTGTGGGTATGTATATAAGTGAGAATTCAGGGCATCCTAAAAATATTGTCCATACTCAACAGATTTTCCTGAGTATTGTAAATTTCCCCAAACTGGGAAGCTAGAATAACACTAATGTAGCAAAACTGTACTTACCTATCACTTAAATTGGTGCTTTCTGGAGGTGGATGGTCTTTAATTGCTGTGAGGATATATGTAAAACTGTTTGAACTGTGTATCCCATGAGCACCCAGTGCTACATTCAAGCTGATATTTAGAAAGTAAAATATGACAATGAAAATGATAAAGGTTAGAATCACATTATAAATCCCCATTTTGTTAAAAATATTTTTTTCATGTTCCCTGTTTAGATAACATTAGATGAAAACAGTCATACAGGTTTTCAAGTGAAGAATATACCCCCAAGAAAATGAGATGGGTATGTCAATTGATTATCTTTACAAAGAGGCAATTAGAACTGGAAATCTGTTCATTAATGTTTTCCAAAAGTATGCAAACACGTCTGACTTTCTTGTTGAGGTATCACAAGGCTCTTTTCAGTGCTTAACACATTTTCTTTACTCTGTGTTGAGGAACAAATGTGGGCCAATTGCTGTGAGTTAATTGAAAAGGATTGTTTTCTAGTTGCCAAGAAACAGTGCTTTCTTCCATTATGCAGGCCATTATGTGCACAGATCAAGCTTCCTGATTTTTCTTTTTGGGTGTAAGAATATAGGCTGCTGTGATTTCCTGGTCCCTGGAGGAGAGGAGTGCAAACAAGAAGACTGGGGAGGCAAGGAGGTTGTTCCACCTTGATTTTTTTCCAGGTAAGATATGGATTTGAAAGTGCTTCCTTCTTCCTTGTGCTTACCATTCCCAAATCCACTTCAGTGCTTTTATGTTGAATGAGTGAATAGACTTTAATGATTTCACTTTAGAAAAGTTCATGTAATATCATGCTAAACTTATTTTCTTCCAGTTGAAGATTCTAAGAAATAAGAAAAAGGAAAAAGGGTAGAGATAATATTATCTGAGTCCACGTTTGGAGTTTGTTTCTTCTCAATTCCAGAGTAATAAATACATGTAAACTAGAGGCACTGAATATGTTTAGGGTGGAAATATTGGTATTATTGTTATGGAAGCAAATATCATTAATTTTACTTGGAAGAAAGATTTCAAAAATTGACTGTCCACCTGTGAAACAGGCTCCATAGTTTGTGAAATTCAAGAAGATGTGTTCTAGTACTTTCAAAAAGCAGTCAGTGGTAATTAGTGCTTAAAAGTAGAATGAGACTCTGAAAGATAAATGTCACATGCTGTTTCCCACATGTGGAATCCAGACCTAAAAATGATACAAGGGTTAAAAGGGGACTGTTTCAGAGGAAATCAACAGGAAGAAGATGGTAAAAGAGTGTTATAAAGGGCAAATAATCAAAGTACTTTATAGGAATGTATGTATGTAATTTATGTATAATTATAAATTACTGAAACCCATTAAAACTGAGGGGAAAAAGATGTGTTGATTTTATATGTAAATATAAATTCTCTCACATCCAGAGAAGGCCTTTTTTTATTATCTTTTCCTCATTCTGTTGTCTATTTGTTTTCTGGATATGTGGTGCTGAGGAATCGGACCCAGGGCTTCATGTATACAAGGCGAGCACTCTACCGCTGAGCCACCTTCCCAGACCCACTGTTGTCTATTTGTTTTCTTTTTGTCTTTTGTGATACTGGAGTTTGAACCCAGGGCCTTCTATAAACTAAGCAATTATTCTACCATTAAGAAAGCATTATAGCACTGAGCAACATACCTTACCTTTTTTTGGTTTTTGTTATTTATTTATTTGTTTATTTATTTATTTTGAGATAGGGTCATTCTGTGTGTCCTAGGCAGGCCTAGAGCTCTCAGTGCTCCTGCCTTAGTCTCCTGAGTGCTACAATTGGAGTTGTTTGGCTATTCTCTTGATGTTTTAACAAAAAGCTCAGTGGAATTTAGTAATAGATATGATAAAAGTGAATAAAACAAGTCATCCTATTCCTCAGGAAGGGAAACAATTCTTGGTTGAGTCAGTAACTCCTAGGCTCACAAGTGCTGTGCTCTTGTGAAGGCTGTCAAGGAGGGCGTTACAGCAGGACTTACAAAGGACTCTGTGGGCTGTGTGTTGAGTCAATTACTTGCTGCTAAGGAGTTCATGTTTTCATAAACGTACACTGAATTGAAATGTCTTGAATTCACACCTAATGAACCTAGTTTCTTAATGTTGTTTCTATTTTTCGTGGTTGCTTTTGCATTTCCTAAGGAACCTATTTCCTTTAAAAAGGAGATTATTAAAATGCATACAAGTCAGGTCAAATATTTGTTGTCTCATTAAGTAAGTTTTCCATTTGCTCAGTGTTTCAAGTCACCTAAGTATAAATGCAATCTGCATAATGTGAACCCACACTGATGCTGGAAACAAATTATTTCGCATGCATGCCTTTACCTGAGAGTATGATCTGGATTTTCCACAAGTGAACCAAGATTATGGTAAGGAAAGTATTACATAGAAAAGTTCTGATTAAATGATAGTTAAATATGAACATGCAATCCGTCTGTTCATTTAACCTCAGGAAACTAGAGCCTCTTTCTTGAATTTATACACATTTTAGTTCACTAAATACCCCACCATCAAGCAGCTATCAGAATCTATCACACTGTATTTCTGAATCACCCTATTTTAATAAATGCATGTTTGCTTTTTAGATTTTGAAAATGGAGATATTTTCCTTATGATATATTTCTTAAATAGTAGTTCAAAAGCTATAAAAGTATTCTTGTGCCATTAGTTGCTTATTTGCCCATCATCTTTTAATATTAAATTTATCTAGCTTAACAAATGCAAACTGGTATATAAAGTAGTATACTTTACTCACTCACTGCTTTGCAAAAGTGTTCTTCCCCCACCCCCACCTCTAGTATTTGGGCTTGAATTCAGGACCTGGTATCTTGCCTGGTTTTCCACTCAAGGCCAGTGCTCTACCTCTACTGCTTGAGCCATACCTCCATATCTCGCTTTTTGCTAGTCATTTGGAAATGAGAGTCTCAAGGACTTTTCTGCTTGGGTTTCTGCTTGGGTTGTTTTCAAACCTTCATCTTCAGCTATCCATCTCTTGAGTAGCTAGTATTGCAGGTGTGAGTCACTAGTATGTAGCCTAAAAGTGCTCTCTTTTAAATATCAGAAATGTATTTGCCTGTCAAAGATGAGGAAACTTTCTTTCTGGAAAGTCATTTGGATATTGTAAGATCCATATTATTATAATACAAGGCCACCCAAGACCTTAAAGTAATCCACAAGGTCATATGAAGTTATCAATTCAAGTAGATGGGCCATGAGCAGCCAAGAGAAACACCTGAAATTGTATACCAAATGATATCAGAGCCCAATGTGGCCTTTGGGCCAGCTGGTCCCTGATGAAGACATATGCATCTTATTTGAACAATTTGGCTTTGCTGTTTATATATACTCATTACTTATCTTTGTCTTGTTCTTGCTCTGGTAAGTCATGAGGGATGTTCAGAGCCTATTTTCTTTTTCTAAAAATTACTCAACTGCAATGATATGATTGTGAAATTTACACTCCTCTTGTGTTCATCTTTTTCATATTTGCAAGGAATAATCTCTAGTATTCTCTCAATCTCTGTGAGTCTGAAGATATGTTTTAGCTTTCATAATAAAAAACAAAGAGAGCGTAGAAACTGCCCAACATCCTGTGGTGTACAAAGCACTTCCCCATGTCAAAGAAGTATACAATTACAAAAGTCAATAAGAAGAAATCCTGCTTTGCAGGCCTCACATACCTTCTCATGGCTAAATGTGTGATTATAGGTTAGGATTTTGTTTTGAGAACATCCTGAAATTTCATGTGACTTCATTCCCTTTATTTATAATATTAAGCCATAGAATCATACCTATTTTCTAATTGGACCTTCCTATTTCAAGAATTGTGATCTGACTGGATTGTCCAGTCTATCCTTCCCCACTTATTACCAGTACCAAAATGACAATGATCACATTATCTCGAAACTCAGGCATGTCCACATTACTAAATGGTGCTTTGTCTGACTGACTTGTCCATTATTTCCCACATTGCTTATACATGTGGATAAAGAAGGATTCATTAAGGTAAAACAATAATAATCTATTAATCAACATACCCCCCAAATTTCCGTGTCCCAAGTCATTCTTTAATAACTCATTCTTAATAACTGTTCACTCATTCTAAAGATATATATATACATATATGTGTGTACATATATATATGTATATGTAATATCTATCACGTACCAATTTGGGAATCTGTAATACTTTTACAGCCATTTTGATCCTGTTATTTGTTGAAAAACTAAGTATTATCAATAGCAAAGCTAGTGCATTTTAACTAGTTACAAAATCTGTTATACTTTTTTCTCTTATATTAACTTTCTGTTCCTTGGGAACTCTCAAGAACCCTTCCTTGGAGCTGGGAATATGGCCTAGTGGCAAGAGTGCTTGCCTTGTATACATGAAGCCCTGGGTTCGATTCCCCAGCACCACATATATAGAAAAAAACGGCCAGAAGTGGCACTGTGGCTCAAGTGGCAGAGTGCTAGCCTTGAGCAAAAAGAAGCCAGGGACAGTGCTTGGGCCCTGAGTCCAAGGCCCAGGACTGGGAAAAAAAAAAAAAAAGAACCCTTCCTTAATTCCTAAACTTCATTTCTACAGATGTCAGTCTATTTTCAGTTAGAGCTAGAAAAGATTAACTTTGAAGTGAATTTTTAATGATAGGAAATAAAATGTTTCATGAACTGTAATGGTGTCAGTAGTAATAATCAATCTGGTTCCTAGGGAGAAAAAAATCATAAAAGTAAAGATGGAAAATTGTGGGAAGAAATATGCCAGTTGGGCTTGAAAGGTAGTTACTATGAAAAAAAGGGGATGGGAACAAAGAAAGAAGTGAAACAAAACAAAATGTCCAGACAAAAAGAAGGAAAGGAAAGCAGTAATATGTCTTTCTAGTGCAACTGCTACTCAATTTTTCCTTTCTTCCCCATGTCTCTCTTTTGATCTATATTTATGAACTTATTTCTCAGTATTCATAGATGAGGTCATTGAGTTCTTTCACTGAGGCTGAGAAACATAAATGAAACAAATTCCTATAATTTCAACAATTTTACTTCAGTTTTCCTTTTTATTTCATTGTGAAGTTTCTTGCCTTCTCTATTGCATGCTTCCCCTTAGTATGTGCAGGAATATGTGCATTCTCTTGCTAAATGTTCTACTAGTAGATTAAAATGTAGGGTGAAATGATAAAAAATCATACTTTGGAAAGTTTTCACCTTTAATCAATCACTTGGATTATTCAGATGACATTTATTAGAATCTTGTTTTTCCTTCCATTTAGAAATAAATTGTGTTCTAACCAAGAGTTTATTGGTTTAAAAAATTCTAAAGAAACAATAGAAATATAGCTATACAAATTCAGCTCATATGAGTGTATTTTATGTAACTTATTGAAAGAGAAATTCTACTATGGCTTTTCTCATAATAATTTTGGAAAATAAAACATGTGAGTCTTAGTGGTACCGACAGATTCTGATGAAATTGCTTTTGTTATACATAGTCATAACAAGGACCAGTTATATGTCCATCTTCTTGTCCAGGTGTTCTTGTGTATTAGTTATCTAAATGTGGGCAAATAATTTAATCTCTTTTTGCCTACATTTCCTTGACTACGAATAAAGTGAAAATATCTCACAGTGTCATTATAGGAACTATGACAATACAATTTGGTATTTGTAAAGTAATTATGTAATAAAATGATGTTCCTCAGCTTTATAATTTCAAGCCTAAATTATTATAATCCATTTGGCAGAAAACATGCCAAAGAATATTAAAGATTATCTTGTATACCATACATCTGATACTTAAATAGTTTACATATATAATGTCTCTCAATCACTAACCTATGCTTTAATATTGCTAATAAAATAACAAATATGGCCACTTAGGCAATGACACTTACCAAAATTATATTGACACACATGATGTTAACACTTTTATAGGTGAAAACAGCCCCAATGTGCAAATTTTATATTCCCCTTAACACAGTAAATCCTGTTCCTAAGACAAGTCTATATGATAAGTGACTGACATTAATTAATGAGGTAACAATGAGGCAAAACACATGAAAAATAAGACACTTCTAGTGGCTGGGGATGTAGCTCAGTGGTAGAATACTTGCCCAGTATGTATGAGGACCTACATTTCAGAAATAAAGAAAAATAAAGATAATTCTAGAGAAAGAATATAAACAAGGTTCTAGGAGACAGGGGCAACAAACCCAGTCCAGCACCTGTTTTAGTGTAGTACCTAAAGTAAGAATTATATTTGCCCTTTTTAAACAGTTGGGAAGAAGTAAAAGAGAAATACTGTATGATGGATACACAGAAATTATATTAAATCTAAATTCCAGTTTCCAGCAATAAAGTTTTATTGGAATACAGCCATTGCTGGCTGAATATGCTTTTGTGCACTAAAGGCATTGTGTTGACTAAGTGTGCCTTTGTACAGCAAAGGCAGTAGCCAAGAGCAGCTTTGTGTCTCACAAGATCTAAGTATTATTTAGCCCTTTATAGACAATGTATATTGACTGTCCTGGAGTTAAACATCTTGCTTTCAAATGCCAGAGCCACTATTTTTTTACATTGTGGCCCAGACAAGTTTGCTTAATTTTTCAGTCTCAATTTCTATATTATAAAATGGATATTATAATAGAACCTTCCTCAAGGATTATTTTAAGTTCCTAGCATATGACTAGTCTAAAAATGTTAACATAATGACTAATAGCTATTAACGTTCTACTGGGGTCCTATTGTGAATGATTTTTAAAGAAGTATAAAAACCCCATATGCTCAAATGGGCTGCAATTACTATATCAGCATGGCATGATTCAAAATTGAAAGTTATTAGCATTTACTTTGTACTTAATAATGAAATATAAGCACATGCTCCTACAAACAAGTTTAGTATTTACATTTTTCTCACACCACATGGATCATTTCAAGCTTAAATTATTTATTTTCTATATTTGCAAATGCTAGGCTGTTTTCTCCCTAGACAATGAACATCTGCTGAAACAATTTGTCCCAAGGAGCATTTCCCTTGCTGGACTTTTTCTTCTTCCTTTTTTTTTTTTTTTTGTTAGCAATGGAAGAAAGGATCATTGTTTAACTTCAACTTTATCTCATCTTCTAAACCAAGAAACAGTGTCTTTTAGCACAAGATGTTTCTACGATGTGAAACTGTCTACATTTTCATGTATCCTTTTCTACTTTCAAGTCAGGGTAAGTGGGTTTATACTTTGAATGCTATATTCCTTTTTTCTTTCTTATTTGAATATTATTTGAAAGACCATGGCCTTTTTTCTAGCTCCTATACTGACTTGAGCTCTACCTCACTTACTAAATCTGGGAAAGACTGGGAGTGGCTGAGGGAGTCACTACACTGCAGGTCAGGTTTTAAATTAGAAAAGCTTTTGAGACATAGATCAATTACACTTTGTATATAAAGTCAGACAGGTCTGGAGGGAAGAGACTCCCAAATCTTGAAAATAAAATAAAATCCTCCCAAAGTTAAAATTCAATACACTGTGTAGATAACAAATGGTTTAGTAGAAGTACTGATAAACCTATCAGGCAGGTTGCCTTCCAACCTTCAAGACTAGCTTCCCCAGGGAAGGGGAGGAGAAGACTCTTAACAGCACTTAGCTTTGTAAAGCATACTGAAGAAGTCTGGGAGTAATTACTATTACAATTCTCTGGGTAAACCAGTTTGAACATAAGATGCTTCTTTTGTTTTCTTTCGAGCTTCTGGTCCCTGGGGTTCCACCAAAAGTTGTGAGTCATATCTGAAATGGGGAAGAGAAAGTGTCACATTTCATACTGATTCATAAGCATGACAGATTGCTCACAGAATTTCTGTGGGACAGGTGGGACCTACGTATACCTGAGAATCAAATATTTAAGCCTTGAAGTTTCTATTTGCCATAAGAAATTGAAGAACTTTATTGTTTGCAAAAGGAATGGGGTCTCTCACTTACAAATTCTTCCTGATTTCTACCTTTCTACATAATTTGGCTTACAAGGTAGTAGCACAGGTACAGAAAAATTCTAGCTACTAGTCACAAATATTTCCCCACTTGCTATGTATTTTGCTACTCAGTCAAAATCTCTGGTCTTCTTTGTTATCAAGTCTTGGGATACCTATAGGCTAGAGGGACAATTTCCTCTGAGTGAAATGTTAGACTCTGGATGATAGTCAAACATTTCTGTCATTTCCTTCACCATTTTTAACTGCTTGGGACATCACTTATTTCAAGTATGCCTTTGGAATGTCAAGACGATGCCAAATATCATTTTGAATGATGTATTTGAACATAATACCAAATTAAATTCAAGTAAATTCAAGGGGGTGGAAATACAATTCTTTTTATATTTCAGCAAATTTTTAGCAAATTAAATCCCAGATATAACTTTGGATCCATTTTCTACCTGTAAATGTAGATTAGAAAAGAATTTTTATCCTTTGGCTACAGGCAGTAAGAGATTTATGTGTATGGAAACAAGGTGGAAGGGAACTGAATAAAAGGGATACCAGAAGCTACATTTCTATCTTAAATTATCAAATAGTCCAAACTTGGTAGCCTTATTTTTTCTTGGATATAACATTTGAATCCTTATCCTGTAAAACTTTTCAGAGAAATGTATATTTTTAGTATTTTGAAATAAACTTTCTCTAGTTATTTCCAAGTTGACTAAATCTAATATTTGTAATTCTGGTACTGGTGGATATTCTAATTCCCTTAAGAAATCATGTGAAGCTTGCTGGGCTAACACCAAAGGCATAAAGAAAAAAGAAAGATAACATCAAGAAATCACCTAATCCATACTAAAATTATTTGAAATAGACAGCCCCTTAGTGTAAGGGATTTGTTTCACCTGAATTTATAGTCTGGATTGGTCCATAACTATAAAAGAGAGGCTTGCTTGTCTTTCTGATCAAGAATCGTTGCTGAATGAAACAAAAGATGAATTCTTTCCTAAGAAGTTTATGACTAATTCAGGTTTCTACAAGCATTCCAGGAACAAGTTTCTTTTTGGTTACTAAGAGCATGAGTGTGATTTTGGCCCAAAGGCTTCAAAACGAAAGCACACATGCTGTTGCTCACTTGTTCTGTGGGCCATTTCTCTTTTCTCATTCCCAGTTTTTTTTTTCCTGTCCTTGTTATATTGAGAAACAACATGTACATGTATTTTTAGCTGGCCTACCTGAATTAATCTCTTTCCAGGGGAACATGTTTGAACTAACAACAACAATAAATATCAGGAAAGAAAAATTCCCCTTGTTCTATAAATTTTAGTTCCTGTCCCATTATTTTTAGATTTGTGAGTTAGGGCAAGTTGTTTAGATTTTATGGTTCTCGTTATTCTGGATAAAAGTGGAGAATGGGGCTAAATGAATACAAAAGTCTCTTTTGGTTCCAGGAGTTCATAACCCAATTTATCATAAAGCAAAAACTGAAACAATTCTGTGACTTTTCTCACCAGGAAAAAGCAGTGGGAATGAGACATGTCAGGAATTTTTTCCCCTCATTTCTCCCACTCCTACAACTGCAGCAAATGACTCAAGTTCATGACCCCACATTTTGTTAGTGATGTTAATTGTTTGGGTAAAGTTTTATGTAAAGCTTTCCTATGTGAAGCTACAGAGGAAGACACTGTGAATTTTATTCTTTTATCCACTTTTTCATCCATTTAAACATTTGAAGCCTATGTTTTTAGAACAGAAAGCTGCCTTAATATGTTAGTTCCCAAGGTTATATTAACTGATGTCATGAATTAATAATTAGTTATTAGTTTGGGCCACTCTCTTAATTAACAAAATGAATGTTTTCATCTCCCTTCCCCCATTATTTTTTGTGCTAAGTGTGCTTACACCCTGTTGATGTCCTGTGTTCCTCTCTGGCACTCTACAAAAGTCCTCACACTTCAGTGACAAAATATTGTTCATGATTTCCATTTACTGAAACAATTACATGCACCTTTGAATCTGGGAGAGGAGAAGAGACATACTTATTAATACTTACTATTATTAATTACTTAGTACTAGTAATTAAAACATTAATAAAAGTAGTAATTAAAATATTACTCCTGATGATTATTCTGGAGATTTTCCTCAACTGGCAGACATATGCCTACCTAAAAATTATTAGAGAGATTTTATGATTGTGAAATGTCCAACAATGGTCAGATGGTGTAATTAGTAGATAATAGACTAGGAAAACGAGCTGAGGCTAAAAAAAGCAGCCAGTTTTGTTTCATTTCCTTAATTTTTATACCTGAAAGCACAAATGTTTTGTCTACTTCCCATTTTGTAGTGGTATGACATTGGTTTCCTTTCTATCACGAAGTTAGAGAGAATGAGCTTGACTTTGAAACTGTGTGTAACACGATACTGGAGAGAGGGAAGCAGGAAGCAATATGTGTAGAAAACACTGTATATTTGCACTTGTGGCAAAAGTCTAGCAGTGTTTTATTTTTATTACATGACTGTAGAATCTATCCTTGGTCATAATGTAAATCATATTTCCAACCCAAATATCTCGTCATTTTTAACCGTCATCTGCTGAGTGTGTCAGGCTGACCCTGGTCCCTGAGGCTCATTGAATTAAGTAAGAATTGTTATTCATTAAAAATAATTGTGCTCAGCAGGCAATAATACTGGAAGCAAAAGTGACCAGTTATAATGCTCATGTTCACACTGTTCTGTTACTACTGATAAACAAATTGAACTAAAATTTTCTAGAGCACCTATAAGATCTGATTTCTGCAAAGTTAAAAAATTATATATAAGACAGAACCAAGATCACATGTAATTTTAAAATTTTTAGCAATTGAATGTACAAGTCAGAGAAGAACCCCAACCAAACACTTTTAACTTAACAATCTCTATTTCCCAATTGGTTTTCAATGTACATTCTATTAAGAATGAATTCCCTTTTATTAAGAATTGAAAATTCAGAATGTATTACAGAAGTAACTGATCTCTACAGAGGAAGAAAACAACTAGTGTTCACTTATGTTCCTGGGGTAACCATAGGGAACTACTAGTGTGGCGAACACAGTGATGTCACCACAGGCTTGGAAAACTCAGAATGAAGCATGGAACTGTATGATTGATTTGCCCATGGAGACAAGTTCCAAGAATATTATCTACTTTTCTACCTGTTGCGATTTAAGGAGGTCTCTATGGAGAACTCAGACAATAGGAAATCAAACTTCAAAATGTTAGCTATTGCCAGGTGCTAGTGGTTCCTGCCAGTAATCCTAACTACTCAGGAGGCTGATTGCTAAGGATCCTGGCTTGAGGCTAGCCCAGGCAGAAAAGCCTGTGAAACTCATATTTCCATGAAATGAACTCCATGTTATGGAAACGATTGTTATATCACAGTTGTAACTACTTTCAACGTCCCATCTGTATCTGTAGCTTCTATTATTGATGATGTTCTTGTATCACCTTCCTGTGGTTGTACCTACACTATCTCTGTCATCTTATCTGAGTATATTGGAAACTGTGTATACTGGTATTAGAAGTAGGAAATTGAAAGGGAATACCAAAATTGAGAGACACAGGGTAAAGAGAAACAACTACAAAAGCAATACTTGCAAAACTGTTTGGTGTAAGTGAACTGAACACCTCGGGGGGGGGGGGGGGGAGGGATAGGGGGAGGAGGGTGGGGGGGTATGAGGGACAAGGTAACAAACAGTACAAGAAATGTATCCAATGCCTAACATATGAAACTGTAACCTCTCTGAACATCAGTTTGATAATAAAAATTTGAAAAAAAAATCCAGAAGTGGTGCTGTGGCTCAACAGATAGAGAACTAGCTTTAAGCACCAAGCTCAGGGATAGTGCTCAGGCCCTGAGTTCCAACCCATCTACTTCTCTTTGGATTAATACATTCCTCCTCCTCCTCCTCCTCCTTCTTTTCCTCCTCCTCTTTACTTTTTTTTTTTTTTTTTTTTTGGCCAGTCCTGGGCCTTAGACTCAGGGCCTAAACACTGTCCCTGGCTTCTTTTTTGCTCAAGGCTAGCATTCTGCCACTTGAGCCACAACGTCGCTTCTGGCCATTTTCTATATATGTGGTGTTGAGGAATCGAACCAAGGGCTTCATGTATACAAGGCGAGCACTCTTGCCACTAGGCCATATTCCCAGCCCCAACATTCTTCTTTATTATGCAAGCCACATACTTTGTTCTTTTTTTTTTTTAAGTACATTTCAGCTCAGCTTCTGAAAGCAGAATTAAAGATGGCTTACCACAGTATTTTTACTGTAAAAGGCAGGATTATTTTTCCCCAAAGAATTCTGTCACCTGCGACTAAACTCTGTCCCATCTTATCCCAGCAAAAGGTAGCACATAGGACATTTTGAAGGCCATGGCCAAGATACCCTTGACTGTTTCAGGGCTCCTGAAAAAGACTGGAATTTATTCCTATTCCTCTCTATCCATTCTATGTCGAAACCTGGAGCCCTGCTGATTCTACTTGAAGCAAACCTCTTTCTCCACCTCTTTCTCCAATGTCTTGGCAGAGAAACCCTCAGTATCTTTTCAATAGAGGTACCTAGAAGTTTTTTAGCCAACCACTGGGGAAAACAAAGAAAAAGCTGTTTTCCAACTGTATTACCAGTATTTGAGAGGATGGAAGAAGCTGCAGATAAACTTTTCACTTGTTTGGGGACTTCCTGAGCAATGAGAGATAAGATTTATTGATTCTCCTAATAAGTAGGGAATTGGGCTGGGAATGCCTGTAATCCTAACTACTCAGGAGGTTAAGATCTGAGGATTGAGGTTCCAAACCAACTCAGGTAGACAGATTGGAGAGATTCTTATTCCCAATTAACCAGCAAAAAGCTGGAAATGGAAGTGTGACTCAAGTGTTGGGGTGCTAGCTTGAATTAAAAAAAAAGCCAAGCAAGAACACAAGGGTCCTGAATTGAAGCCTAAGTGCCGTTCCCCAAACAACAACAAGAACAACAAAAGAATTGGAATTGTAAGATTCAAGATTCAGATACCTTGCTGACATAACAGGGAACTCTCACAAAGCTCTTTTTTAGTCATATAAGGGAGGTTAGGTAAATCTTTCTTCATCTGTTGTGGATGGCATATTATCACATTGAAGAAGTCCACACCATTTTGATGGGTTGATGGTTCCTATATTATCTTCCTAATAAAGACCACAATAAAAAAAACAACTCACTTCTCACCCTTTATCCAGGTTGCAGCCAGAATCACTTGACCACTGTGCACTCCTTGGTAAAAACACTCCAGTGCCTTTTCACTGCCAGGGATTATGTTTTATAATCCTAGACTTATTGCTTGCCTACTAAAGCTTCCAGATCAAGAATGAAATTGTGTAACTATAGCCTGGATTGTAGAGTAGATTTACATAGCAGGAGAGATTAAGCCAGGTATGTAAAATTCCAATACATGAAAAAGTTTTTTATACTTGCATATTCTTGGCTGTATATCAGGTAGTGTGTGTGTGTGTGTGTGTGTGTGTGTGTGTGTGTGTTGTTGTTGTTGTTGTTTTTAATCATTGTTTTTGGTAGTGTGCCAAGTAACAATTATTTTCCTCATTCCTTAAACTTTAATTAATATTTCATTTCTTCCTATTTGGAAATGCTTGGCTATGTGCCTAAGCATGTTGTTTTATTGTATGATATTGTATGATTTTGAGGAGGGAACCCATGGCCTTGTGCATGCTAGCCAAGTGCTCTACCCCTTGAGCAGACCACATCTAAGCTTATTCTCAAGAATGTTGAAAAATTAATGTATTTTAATGTAATATTTATACTTGACTCAGAATCTTCATTACTTATCCCACATGATGACCTGTAAAAAGATTTTTAGATCTTTTTTAAGCTGAGCAACCAGCTGAGAAAACAATTTGAGTAATGTGCTTTTCTACTGCTTGGGAACAGACTTGGCCTTACAGCGAAGAATTCTATTGCTTTTAGAAAATCTAAAGCCTCCAGAAAAAAGGCTTCATTCTTGTAACTCTTTTATGGACATAACAATGCTAGTTTTTTATCCACCTGCAGATCACATTTGAATCACCTTTAAGTTTTTTATTTTAATTTTGTTGTCAAGGTGATGTACAAAGGGGTTACAGTTACATACATAAGGTAGCAAATGCATTTCTTATCATACTTGATACCTCCTCCCTCATTTTTCTCCCACCTTCCCTCCCCCTGATCTCACCCTACCCCAAATTGTACAGTTAATTTTCAACATATTTTCTTGTGAGTTATCACTGTTGCATTGGATCACCCTTTATTCTTTGTCTCACCATTTTGATGTTCAGATGCATGTATATACAATGCCCAGGGTACCACAATCAAAAACAGTAACAGGGGATAAACCATAGAAAAGAAACAAATACACATTGTGCATTAAAAATAATCACATCAACAAAAAACCTCTTGTTTCCATATTTTGGGGTTCATTTCACTTAGCATCATCTTATATGATCATATGTACATAGCTATTGAGCTATTGTGATCCTCTGCAAGGAATTTAAAAGGAATACAAATCAAAACAACATTGAGATTCCACCTCACCCCAGTTAGAAAGTTCATTATCAAGAAAACTAATAACAACAGATGCTGGTGGGGATGTGGCCAAAAGGGAATGCTACTAGGAATGCAAACTTGTACAACCACTCTGGAAAGCAGTGTGGAGGTTCCTCAAAGGCTAAACATAGAGCTCCTCTATGACTCAGCAACCTCACTTTTTACCACCTCACATTTTACCAAAGGATCACAAACAAGGCCATACTAAAGCTACCAGCTCAACCACAATCATTGCAGCACTATTTACCATTGCTAAAATATGGAACCAACCCAGATGCCCCTCGGTAGATGAATGGATCAAGAAAATGTGGTGTATATATACACAATGGAATTCTATGCTTCCATCAGAAAGAATAGCATTGCCCTATTTATAAGGAAATGGAAAGACTTGGAAAAAAATCGTATTAAGTGAAGTGAGTCAGACCCCAAAAAACATAGAGTCTATGGTTTCCCTCACCTTTAAGTTTTTTTTATTGATTTATTTATTGTCATACTGATGTACAGAAGGATTACAGTTTCATAACTAAGGCCGTGAGTACATTTCTTATCAAACTTGTTACCTCCTCCCTCATTTTTCTCTCATGATCCCCCTTCCCCAATTCCCTTCTCCCCCAGGTGTACACTTGGTTTACAGCATATAGTTTTGTAAGTGTTGCTGTTGCATTGGTTTGCCTTTTATCCTTTGTCTCTCCATTTCAATATTCCCCTTCCCTTCCCTTCCCTATGTCTGGTAAATGTCTATACAATACCCAGGGTGCCAAAATCAGTTACAGTGACATCAGTGGTAAAACCATGGGGAAGAAACACAAAAGAAAATGGCATAGTTTCACGTGTTACATTGAACATAACAACACAATGATAAACCAAATATTTCTATAACTTGGAGTTAAGTTTTATTGCTATTGTTTTGAAATTGGAGTTTTATACTTGCTAGAAAGGTGCCACTCAGGCACCTTAGTTCATTTTGCTTTATTTTTTTTCAGGTAAGGTCTTGCTTTTTGCTCCAGTCAATCACAATCTTCATATTTATGCTTCCCAAGGACGTGGAATGCCAAGAGTAAACCAATGTACCAAGCTTTTAATTAATTGATATGAGATTTTGTAAATTTTCTACCTGGATGATCTCAAACCGCGAAACTCTCAATCTCTGCCTCCTGAGTCGCTAGCATGACAAGTGTAAATCTCCTGTCACCATGCACAAATATCCATCATATGTTTTGCATTATAGTAACTTCATTTAAGTATAATAACTCTCATCCATTTAAAGCATACATTTCAATCAGGCTTTTAAAATATTTACAGAATTGTATACCACATCTAATTTTAATACGTATTTGTCACTGACTCCAAATCCTCATATCCGTCAGATATCATCCTCTATTTCTACTCCAATCACTCCAAACCTACATTTGGTTTATTCTCTGTCTGTATATATTTTATTGTATATTAAGTGTAACTTTTTTCACTGTGCCAACTGTTTCCGTTTCATCCTGATGCATCATATGTAAGAATTCATTCTTTCATTATTACCAAATAATATTTCATTGTATGTATAGAGTAAAATTATTTATCCATTCAACTCGTGGACATTTGAGTTGTTTCTGCCGTCTGGCTACAATAAATAATGCTGCTATGGATATTCAGGTACAAGTTTTTGTTTAAAAATTTGTTTTCCCTTCTTTATCATATATTTAGTTGTGGAGTGGCAAAGACACATGGTAATTCTACCTAGCATTCTGAAGAACTTCCAAACTGTTTCGAAGTGGCTATACCAGTTTACACTCCCATTAGGAAGGTATGAAGACTCCAATTTCCCTGCATTCTTGCCAATGTTTATGTTTATTATACTAGTGGGTATAAAGTGGTATGCCATTATACTTTTTTTTTGCCAGCCCTGGAGACTGCAACTCGGGGCATGAGCACTGTCCCTGGCTTCCTTTTGCTCAAGGCTAGCACTCTACCTCTTGAGCCACAGCACCACTTCTGGCTTTTTCTGTCTCTGTGGCACTGAGGAATTGAACCCAGGGCTTCATGCATGCTAGGCAAGCACTCTACCACTAGGCCAAATTCCCAGTCCATTATTATACTTTTGATTTGTATTTTACCAATGGTTAATGGTGTTGATCAGATTTTTATGACTTAGTGGCTGTTTTTTTGCCCGTGCTTGGGCTTGAACTCAGGGCCTGGGCACTATCCCTGAGCCTCTTTGTGTTCAAGGCTACCACTTAAACCATAGCTGGCTTTTTCTGCCTGGGCTGGCTTTGAAATGGGATCCTCAGATCTCAGTCTCCTGAATAGCTATTATTTTAAGAGTGAGCTACTAGAGCTGGATGGACTTATTTGTTTTAAAAATACCTTCGTTGGACAAATAATTACTTCCATAAATCTTTTCTATACTTTTAATTGAGTTGTTATAAGAGTTATTTGCAGCCTCTGGATAGAAGTCATCCTTGTATTTTACCATGTTGGATTATACAATGCACTATATCCAAGAAAAGACATTTTTAGGAACTATTTCAAAACTGGACACTTTTACAAACTAAAACAAGACAATTGTTCCCCTACACTGGATTTTGCATTTATATAAAATTGCTATTTCTCATGATGAGCTTCAATCTACACCAGCAAATTTTATTGATTATCTATAGTGATGTTTCCCAAGTCACCATCTGTTGACCATATTTATGGTTCAAAACTTTCACTAGGGATCAGGATATTCAGGCCTCCACAGGGGTGACACATGACCACACTGAAAGCCATGAACATTGTCTATAGGACAATTTCTTCCCAAAGAGAAGAATGCCAAGGAATGTGGATGGTGTATGCATGGCACCTTCAGCATCACAGTTATGACACATCGGGTGTGTCCTCTGTGGTCAATTAATCACTTTTGCTCTGGTAACCTAGTGAGTCACTAGAATTAATGTTATAAAATCAGATGTGGTTGCCATTTTACCATTTTCCTACTAAATATTGATTTCCAAAGAGAATACTTACTTGCTATGAAGATTTGGTGCATTTTATAGACATCACTTTTTCTTTAATAGTCATTACCGGAGCACTGCATGGAAATTCATTGTCTATCTTTTGCTGTGTATCCTCATCCAGGCATACAATCTAATTCAGACTACTTTAGCTAGTTGTTAAATCATTAGAAGCTTAGATATATGGTGGCAAGATGATTTGATCTTCAGTGTTTAGATTTGGAATATTCCAGAGTTACCAAATCCTTCACATTTACCAGATTTTCCAGAGTACACAGAAGCTTATTCTTTGTACATAGGCAATTACCTTAGTCATTTCTAACTGGGACTGCTGGTAAGTTAGCCAGTGACTCATGCAAGTAGGCAGTAAAAATAATAATAAGTTACTAGCCAGGCATGGTGGCACACATATAATATCAATACTCAGGAGGTTGAGGCAGGAAGATCACAAGGTTAAGTCCAGGTTGAATCACACAGCAAGATTCTGTCTCAAACATAAAATAAATAAATAGGCAAAATGCTGGGAGACTAAGGTGAGAAGATCACTAGATCTAGGTAAGACTGAGATATATAGTGAAACGCTGACAATTCCCTCTTGCCTTTTCATTTAGATTCACAGCAAAAGTCTTCTCAGCTGGGCATAGTGACACACACTTACAATTACAGTTACTTGGAGATAACTGAGGCAGATGACTGATAGTTCAAGGCCAGACTGGACAGTTTAGCGAAATGTTATCTCAAGATAAAATAAAAGAAGAGTGTCAATGTAGCCAAATGGTACAACACTTCGTTAGCATGTATGAAGTCCGAGAATTAAGCCCTAGTATTGAAAATCAAACAAACAAAAATTCCCATTTTTCTCTTGCTGTGCTTTCTTGTGTATTTTTTGCATTGAGTTATGTATGTGTCTCCTGATTTGCCTAGATGATTCTCATAAAACATTTACTAATGTGTTGTTGCTAAGGTTTGGAAGCATATTAGGGAACTAAATACACAATGATCCCATGAGGATTTTTCTTAAAAATTGTTTTGTCCTTCCTACGGTAAGAAACAGAATTCACTCTTTAAGAAAATTATTGCCAGGCTGGGAGTATGGCCTAGTGGCAAGAGTGCTTGCCTCCTACACATGAAGCTCTCAATTTGATTCCCCAGCACCACATATATGGAAAACGGCCAGAGGGGGCGCTGTGGCTCAAGTGGCAGAGTGCTAGCCTTGAGCAAGAAGAAGCCAGGGACAGTGCTCAGGCCCTGAGTCCAAGGCCCAGGACTGGCCAAAAAAAAAAAAATAATAATAAAGAAAATTATTGCCTAGAGTTCCAGTGGCTGTTTCCTCTACTTGTGGCAGACATGACGGTTGATATAGGGCGTGACCAGCTTAAAGCTGTGCCAAGCAAGGAGGGTGGAGTCAAGTAGGAACAAGGTTTTGTTTAATTAAGTTGTAGGATATTTTGCTGAGACATGTTGGGGAAAAAAAGCATTTCAATGTTATATGGACTCCATAGGAAACCACAGGTTAAAACACACTTTAATACTTAGAGATCTACTGCCCTCTTGGAAATTCATATCGCAGAAATGCTAGGAAAAGTTAACTCTTGATAAGATGTGTCCATACAAGCCTTTCCCTAAAATGTATAGGACTAGGAGAAAAGTACCTAAAGAGGGCTTTGTATAGTACATGGATTTATAAATCACAAGAAGGATCTTTAAAGAAGAATCTCTATTCCCCTAACTTTAAAAAATGTATCACAAGAAAGTTTCAGACTCAGAATTCTTCGATTGCTTGGAATTTTGTTTTAAAAGATGTGCTAGAAGAATCTGTAACTAAGTCCCCTTTCCCTTCCCATTTCCTGCTCTTGCCAGGTGAGAAGTCATGAGTGCTTGACTACTTCTTTTCACATATCCACGCTATATCACAACCCCCACCCCCAATTAAAAAAAAAACAAACAGCTCTACCTCACAGCGTTCCTCAGGCTAGTGTGTGTGTCTATGTGCATTTTGTCCACATAGAACAGTCCCGGCCTGAGATAGATTGGGGAAAGTAACTATTGTAAGATCTTGGCTGTTTGTCCAGGTGACTCTAGGATTCGGGATATGGCTGGGTACAATATTTTGGTTATAGAAGGATGAACTAATGTAACAATGATACTCACTAGAGACTATTTTGGAAATTGAAATTTGGTCCTGTTTAAAGAGGTGTGGCCAGAAGAAGGGCCAAAGGATTTCCAAAAGCATGAGGCCCAGAAAACAATGAGATAAGTATTTTACTATTTTAAGTGTGGCATCCATTGATTATGTCCATTGTATAACTATTTATGGATTTCTTTATTATATAACCTTGTTCTAAAATATTTTGTTACTCTATGAAGAATAAAGTGGAAAATCTGTCTGTACATTCAATGTAAATAAAGAAATGCAGGAGCCAGACACTGGTGGCTCATATTCATAATCCTCTCTACTCAGTAGGTGGAGATATTGATGTTTATGATTTGAAGCCAGCCTGAATAGAAAAGTCTGCAAGACGTCATCTCCATTTAACCAGCACAAAGCCTGGCTAGAGTCCAAGTTCAAGTGGTAGAGTGCCAGCCATGAATAAGCACACCAACTTCAAGTTAAGGCCCCTGAGAAGAGTGCAGGGTCCCCTTGGGACAGGGACATGTTTCTGATACTTGGCACCCTTTTCCCAAACTTAGAACATTAGATTCCTAGTAACTATCAGTTAGCTAACAGAACATTGTGATTTAATGAACATAACTCAGGAATGTATCATGTTCTAACTCTGGCCCAAAGAATGCTTTAGTTTGATGAATGTTTTATTTGATTAGTGTTTTGTATGTTGGATGACATCAAATTTTCTGTCTTAGGGATTGAAGAACTTGAAGTTCAATGAGGTTATATAATTAACCCATCAGAACAGGACAAAAATTACGAACTCCCCTACTAACTGCCATTTGACCATTTCTATTTCCCCACCATATTTATACATCTCACAACTTGAAATCATAGCTTACTAGAGTGTCAAAGAATATTTGGTATACATTGTAACTGCCTCTCAAAGCCAATCACACAGTCTGAGACAGAGAAGTCAGGAATTGTTTTCTCAATGGTCCTGGCTTCTCTGCCATGGTGACAGGCACACTTCTCTGGCAGCCTTCCATCCTCTTTCTGGTCGCAGGGTACACCCAAGGGCCCATGACATCCGCACATAACGTAGATGCAATAAAATAGAAATGAAGTGGATTTAGCCTTTCAGTGTCACCTATTCTCTTTACCCTTTCTTTCTCACTGCCTTCCTGGAGTGTGGGCTCTTGTCATCCACAACCAGTGGTCATTGCCACCTGCTACTTGGCCCTGATTGGTCTGCCTGGACCAGCACCTAAAGAATAACAAGTCTATGCCCCTCCCATAGCCTTTCTGAGGCTCTTCAAGTTGGTATTTGCCAGAACCTACGTGGCAAGTTAGACTTCTGTAAATATGGTTCTGGCTTGGTGGCCCTATAACTATGTAAGGAAAGAATTACAGAATTACAGAAGTGTGTGTGTGTGTGTGTGTGTGTGTGTGTGTGTGTGTGTGTGTGTGTGTCTGTGTGTGTGTGTTTGCATTCACACATGTGTTGCATCACTTTGGACTGTTTTGGTAAAGTGTTGGCCAATGTTAGTTTGTGCTTAAATTTCTGAAATGCTCACGTAATACTCAGTGTTTAACTATAAATACTGATCAATACATACAAACACACATCTACCACCATCAGCAGAATGAGTTCTTTTGTGGAATGATGAGATGATTGTCTTGGTTTAGAAGTGTATTTTCAAAATTGTCACCTATCTTCAACAACCAGGGAATTGTCTTACTGAACAAGGGCTGAAACAGAAGTAGAAGCAGAAAATGTCTGCTGGCTTTATCTAACCAGATACTGAGCTAATGTTACCTATGGCTTTACTGTAAAATGATATTCTTAAATGTGAATTTAATTAACTGTAAACATTCTTTCAAATTCCCCATGGGAAAGGTAATAAGAGTGTTTTCCAGTTTCTAACCTGAGAAACTGAACAGCAGGCAGATAAAATCTGGGAAGTTGTTCAACTGAACTAATTTGCTTAACAACTGATGTTAATATTTGATAAAAAATTTTGCATACCAAACCCAGGTTTGAATTGGTAGAAAACGTTCATTTGATAATATCTCAGATAATAAAGGAACAGTCACACTGTCATTAGATTGACTGATATAGAACAAAATAGTATATAGCTTTATAACATGTGTGAGCTAAAACTCTTGCCTTCTGGGATTTTTGTGAATTTATTAAGAGGTGGGATGGCATGTAGAATGAGTGGGAACAATTATTCCATTGCTTCTAGTTCTAGCTCTACCAATAACTCGTTTGGTGATTTTGGGCTGGCCCCTTGACCTCCTTTGATCTTTGATTTTTTTTTTTTAAACAAGGGGTTAGGCTCTTATTTCTAAGGTCAATTAGAATCATGAAATCATGTGACTTTTTAGGAGTTTCTTTTCAAAATACACATTACATATTTATTTATTTATGTCTGGGCCTATCTTAAAGGTATTACTGGACTGTATCCAATCAAAGCTTCAGCAAATAATGCAGCCACAGAAACTACTTGCGTCATTTGATTTTATTTTTTCACACTCAAACAATACTTGGAAAATAAAGAAAGCCTTCTGAATTGTGACTGGAACGATAGTTCTGCACTGAATACCCAATGGAACAATCAACCTATGGCAAGATGCAGCACAGAGACGAGGGCTGATCTGCATTACTTGCATTTGTTATTAGAACCACGTTCTAACCAACTGAGCTAACTGGCCTATTACCTGCATTTGTGAGCCAAATCAGTTGTGTCAGTGGTGGCTGTGGAAGAAAAGCCCTAAATTCAGGAATTTCAGACCTCTCCTTGTCATAAAGCTTTTCTTTTCTTTTTTTTTTTCTTATTTATTGTCAAAGTGATGTACAGAGAGGTTACAGTTTAATAAGTTAGGCCTGGGGTATATTTCTTGTACTGATTGTTACCTCCTCCCTGGCTGCGACATCTGTCATGGAGCTTTTCAATTAAATGCACGGGGTCAGCGCCTTCCTGTCTCTCTCTCCTGGTGTAATGCATATTTCCATTGCAGTCTTCTCTACAGTCTTGGTGCCCCTTGTTTCTGTGGCATTACCCACCCTTTCTAACTTAGTCCTTGCTCTCTTCTTCAAACCTTAAATTCATTATAAGACAGATTCCTAGAACTTTCACCCTTCAGAATTGGATCTTACTTCCTAGAAGTTTTCTTAATTATAATTATAGTCAATGTGTGGATAGCTCCCAAACTGTTATTGGTATCCTTTAATCATATTTTTGTCAGTCCTGGGGCTTGAATGCTAGACCTGCACATATTCCCTGAGCTCTTTTTGCTTAAGACTAGCACTCTACCACTTGAGCCATGGTGCCACTGAAGGCTTTTTCTGTGATTAATTAAAGATAAAAGTCTCGAGGACTTTCCTGCTCCCACTTTGAATTGTGACCCTCAGATCTTAGCTGGCTGAGTAGCTTGATTACAGGCATGGGCCACTAGTGCCTGGCTCCCTTTATCATTTTTGTCTAGTTTCAAATTCACTGATCATTAGCTTAAATATGATTCATTCATTTGCTATACAGAGCACATTTTACAAAAGAATTTCATTAGGAACAAAGAAATCTTTAGTAATAGTTTACATAGTTTTTAAATTTTAGTTTTGATGAATTCAGGGCCAATTAGGCTCCATTAACCACATTAATATTGTATGTAACTTTATTTTACTTTATTGTACGTAATTTTATTTTAGTTTTGGGGGTACTGAGGATAGAATCCAGGGTATGCTAGACAAGTACTCTACCACTGAGCTATATTAACAGGCCCCTTGACAAATGTTTTAATAAATCACCTCTAGAAAGAAGTGCTTTATTACATATGTATCTCAATACTTTCAGGATAGTTAGAAAGCAGATCAGTTTTGTGTAGGATTCGCCTGGAACCTCTATTTTTAAAAAGTTTAAAAAGTCATGTTATTTGAATAATTCTCATTATTATTATTATTATTATTGTTACAGTACTGGCTGTTGCTAAGCAGGTTATCTTCTACTTAAATCATGTTCCTAGCCCTCTTACACTTTGGTTATTTTTTTTAATAGAGTCATATCTTTGTGCCTGGACTAATCACAGTCTTCCTACTTATACGTAAGCAAGCATTACAGATTTATGCTACAAGATCTAGCTTGTTGGTTAAGACAGTGTCTCACAAACTTTTTGCCTGGAATAGACAGAAACTTCAATCTTCCTGCTCTCTGTTTCTTCCATATTGGAATTTCAGATCCATACCAGCAGGCCTGGCTTATTTTTTGAGAAAGGAGAGAGGGGTCACACTAACTTTTGCCTTGGTTTGCTAGAAATACCCTTTCAATCTCACTTCCTGAGTAGCTGGGATTGCAAGCATGAATCACTGTCTGACCTTACAATACTTTCGTCAATTCAAATGAATCTTGCTCTTTTATATGAAATTCAAGATGTGGACATGTTGTCTTTGGCAAAACATGTCTATAGTCCAATTATTTATCCTCTTCTATCTTTACCATCCTAATCTCCTATTAATATATTTTCCACACTGTAACCCACATCACCTTTCCCTATGGTCACCCAGTCTTGGAAGAGTAGAGCAAGCATGGTTCTTACTTTTATATTTAAGAGACAGTGGATTCTCCAAATTCTTGCTTCACATTATCTTTAAAAAAATATGCTTCTACTTTCCCCTGCTCCAGATAAGTGAGGATTCCCTCACTGCAGGGTACTCTCTACAGTCCCACTGAATTCCCCCAGCTCAGTCTCAATGAAGTGTTGTATACAGAACGCCTTTCCTATGCAATCACAGTGCAGGAGGCAAAGGACCTCAGGTTCCTTTCTGAGTGAGCGTGGGAGTCTCCGAAGTGACAGCAAGATGCTTGAGAAGAGTAAAAAGATCTTGTCATGAGAAGAGGCTTCACATTCAAGTTCTGATGCGAAGTAAAGAATTTGCTCTGTTTGTATATGAAGGACTAGGAGAAAGATTTCTAGATTAAAGGCATAGCAGTTTTTGAATTTACATGATTATACTCAAAAGCAAAAGTACAGCCTTGCAAGACTTTCTGAAATCTGGAAAGGCGTGAAAATAAAGACCTTTAAATATAAAAGCTTTATGCAGTAGAATTGATTTAAAATACACTGTTGAAATAAATGCACAAGTGATCTGGAGTTACACTCTCCAGTGTTCAAATTCTGGCCTCACACTTATGAAGAATACATCTTTGTACAACTATCTTTTCTGTGTTTTAATTGCCTTGGTTATAAAAATATGTGTGATAATACTATCTATCTCAGAAGTTTGCTGAGCTATACATGAGATAATATGCGAATGGACTTACAAGAGGCACAGTATATATCTGAGTACTTATTAACCTCCAGCAGCAAGCAGTGTTGTTGTTTGTATTCAGCCAGTAATAAAACCAAACCATGAGGAACTTGAGACTTGCCAACAGAATAAACACAGCTACTAAATAGAACCCCCACAAACTCCAAAATCTTTGCTTTTTCTCCATACTATCTCATTGTTTTCACATTGTGGGAAATAGGGTACTGAATAAGACATATCCAAACTTAAAGGTTAACTCTGTGTGTGTGTGTGTGTGTGTGTGTGTGTGTGTGTGTGTGTGTGTGTGTGTGTGTGTAGCAGAACTGGTGTATTAAACTTGGGGTCTTGTGCTTGCTAGACAGGTCCTTACAACTTAAACCACATTGTTATCCTTTTTTTTTTTTTGCAATAGTTAATTTTGGGATAGTCTTCTGTGGTTTTGCTCAGGTTTAGCCTCAGACCACAAACATCCTATTTATGCTCCCCACATAGCTAGGGGTACAGATGTGAACTACCTTGCTCGTTTGTTAGGTAAAATGAAGTGACACCAATTTTTTGCTCTAGGTTGGCCTCAAACTGAGAACCTCCTACTGTTTCCAAAGTAGCTATAATCACAGGAGTGCATTACTCTGACAGATCCAGGATAACACTGTAATGACAAGAAAAGGGAATGGACAATTCTTCTCAGATACTCCAGGTAAAATGATTTAAGTATCATTTTTATCCAACTAACCCAAGTCTTTAAGTGAGGGTAGGAATTATGTCCTGAGCTTGCCTAGGGTGCAACTATTCTTAGTTGAAGGAAATAGCAGACAGAGGAGTGGAGTGGCTGCTGAGCAAACGGCAGTACTGAGGCTTTGAGAGACTTAAGGCAGTTGGGCACCAGAGTTTCATTAGATCCTCTTGCTTGGAATATGTAATTTGGAAGAGGTAAGCCCTGATTTTAAAGGAGAAGCAACAGTACACAATCAGTACTCTTATTGAGCATGCTGGCATTTATTAACATAGAGGCATAGGATAACATCCCTTTAAGTTCAATGCATGCCTCAGACCCAAGAAAGCCAGATGTGTGTATAGGTAGTGTGTGCTCTTTGCAGGAAAAATAATCTCATTAATATTTGAGAGAAATACTTCTTCTTCCCATTTCCCTATTTCCCATTTCTCCCTAGGGGACTTTACCTCCCTTAGAATTATGTGTTCAAATATCTTTATTTCTAATGGGAAAACATCTTCCTGCTTTTGTGTGTGCAAAACTTATTTGTAGTGTTTCTTTCCAATCATTCTCATGGTAGTGGATCATTTGTAAATCAATTTATTCCATGTCCCACCTTTGGGCTTGGTGTTGGTTTAAGGATTACTTGAAACTCTACTGCTAATGATAGATTGCCCAAAGATGAATTATCAGTAGGTTTTAATAGGGACTGTAAATTCACTATTAAATTATTTATTAAAAGCAAGTTTTCCAGGTGTCAGTGCCTCATGTCTATAATTCTAGCTATTCAGAAGGCTCAGATCTGAGGTCTCAGTTCAAAGCCAGCCAAGGCAGGAAAGTCTCTGAGACTTCTTTTTCCAATTAACCACCAAAGGCTCTGAATGTGGCTTAGTGGTACAGTGCTTGCTCCACACATGAAGCCCTGTATTCGATTCCTCAGCACCACAAATACGGAAAACATGGGAAGTGGCTCTGTGGCTCAAATGGTAGAGTGCTATCCTTGAGAAAAAGAAGTCAAAGACAGTGCTCAGAGTGCCCAGAGTTCTAGCCGCAGTGTCGGGATCTGATGAATCCCTTTTCCCCTATCTCCCGGGGAAATGCCCAAACCCCAAAACCTATGAGAGAGCACTCAGCCTTATCTTCCGCCTGCAGAAGGTGAAGGCGTGCTCTCATTGGGCTGCGTTTAGCCAAGGAGAGTGAGCTACTGAAATCTCCTGCCCCTGCCCCTTCTCACGTGTCGGCGATAGGCGCAGAGAAACAGAAGACTCCAGGGAGGCAGTCTGGGGTTTTGAACTGAACTCCTCGCCCAGGGTGCAGAGGGAAGACTTTTATTATGGTGGGGAAGGCGGGAAGGTGGGCTTTGCTAATTGGCTGAGCCAGGCTGTTTCGACCAGGGTGGCATCTTGGGACTCCCCCCACGGGCTGACGTCATGCCCCAATAGGACCGCCCCTGGGCACCAGGGGCGCCATCTTGAAGGCATCCACGTGGACCGGAGATCGAGACGGGAGGCGGGCCAAGCCATAACTACTCTTTCCGGTTCCAGACCCGGAAGGCATAGGAGTGGCTTCCGGCCATTCGGTCCCAGGGTGGGAGGAGGGAAGGTCAATCGGGGACTGCCCCTCTACGTATACAGCCAGCACCCCCACATCTCCCCTTCTTTTGTTTTTTAAAGAGCAGGAGGGGCCTTACTTGTGGGCGTGCCTGTCTTAGGTTGCCTCCCCAGTGGGAGATCTTACCCGTTATTGGCAAAAGAACGTCCTGGCACTTTAGGCTAACTTACCTGCCGGGCGGCCAGCCCGATGAGAGAATTTGGGGAGAGCGGGATTGGCATTCAAGAGAAAGCCCTGATGTTTTTGCTCCATGCCTGTGGGCCCCGGCCAGTAGTGGGTCCTAATGGGCATTATGACTAACCTCATGGGGTTCCCAATTGGTCAAAAACAAAAAGCCACTGTTGACCCAAACAGCCCTAGCTGCTGCCACAAATGAAGACCTGTTTTGACTAACAGAGGGTAAGGTAAGCAGGGTGCAAATGTGAACATAAGTCACTTATAACTTGAACAATTGTAACAAAGAGCAGATGCAAACATGAACAGTTGTAACACATGAGCAATTATAACACAGGTACAATGCAATGGAGGGTCTCTTATCTGGCTCAGTCCATAAGAGATAGAGAAGTCCTGATCCGATCTGGTGACACCCGAGATGACACAGACAACATTCCCTCTCTCCAGTAGCGAGGTAGTAACAGGTCCAAGCTTTGGCTCCAGCGACTTTCGTTGGTCCACAGCAGCCAAGGCGCCGGTAGCTTAAAGCACTGGTTAGCAAACATTTTTTCAACGTAAACATTTGGAGCAAGGTGCCAATTTCCTTGCTTACTACAAACATTTATCATAAAACATTAAGGTGTCAAAACCCTTTAGCTCCTATTTCCCCCCAGTGGGGTCCCCAAGGTAAGCAGCAAGGGGAGGAGCAAAGGAAGGAACAACAGTGTGCAAATTTTTTCTTTAATCCTTGTGCAACGCTGCAGACGATGCCACAGCAAAACATTGTGCCACAGGATGCCAGGCGATGCCCAGGGAGCAGGCAGAGCTGGCACTGGTCCATCGCCAATGTACACAGGCAGGCCTTCCGTCTCCCCATTGAGGATCCACCAGGGTTTCTGTTTTTTTCCTAGAGAGAGTAAAGGGAGACATCCCTCAAGGACAGGTGCCCTTGGGTGATCATTCAGATGAACAATATTTTAAGTCTCTAGCTGGTATCCAGATTGGATTTGGTTCCCCGATTGGGAAAATGCATGCGAAGCCCCTTCCCACACTGATAAGTGGGTCCGGGCCTCGCCATGCTCCTGTGAGGGGGTCCTTCCAATGGGCTTCCACCTTTACGTAAGGTGTTTGGCTTGACCAATGTCTCTGGAAAGCCGACAGAGGTTGGTCCTTGGAAAAGTTTAAAATATTTAATATAAACATCGCTGTCCTCAGCTGGTCATGGGGGCTCCCCCTTTTTGTTTTAATAATTGATCCTTCAGGGTCTTATTATGCCTCTCAATTATGGCCTGACCCTGTGGGTTGTACGGTATTCCAGTGATATGTTTAATATTCCACGTTTGGAAAAAGGCCTGTAAAGGCTTGCTGGTGAAACAGGGTCCATTATCTGTCTTTACTTGTAGGGGAAGCCCTAGGATAGCAAAACATTGTAAGTATGCCGGGCTCTTTTCCCCGCATGTGCCAAGGCCCAGCAGGCCCCAGAATGGGTATCGATGGACATAAATATATATTTTAACCTTCCAAAAGGAGCGTAGTGGGTTACATCAGTCTGCCAGATAACATTAGGCTTTAAGCCTCTGGGGTTGACTCCAGGAGATTGCAAAGGAGGGACTTGCAGAAAAGGTATACATTCCTTGCAAGTCCTAATAATCTTTTTAAAATCCTTTATAGGAACTGAAGGAAATCCATGATGTAACCCTCTCCAGTTTAAATACGTATGCTCATGGAATCCTTGGGCCATTTGAAGGTTTCAAGGCTGTAAGACAGTCACAGCTGTAACAATCCCATTAGTGGCCAGATGATCGGCCACTTGATTACCTTGTGCCAGGTTCCCAGGCAGTCCTTGGTGTCTGCGAAGGTGCTGCAAGAATATAAGCTCAGCCCACCCTTTTAACAGAGACCTGACTTGGATCGTCAGAGGGGTGATTGGGTTCTCATCTAATTTAATATATGAGGACACTAGGTTTGGTAGCAAATTAACCACATACAAACTGTCAGAAAACAAATTCATTGGCTGTTTGACATGGGTCAGTGCCAGGGCAACTACATATAGCTCCTTAAACTGCGCAGACCCAGTAACTGCTTCAAAATAATGGGTGTTTTCTTTCCCACAGGCAGGGGAGGAGGCGGGGCATACCACCACAGCAGACCCCACCCTTCCCCCATTTGTAAAAACATTTGCAGCCTTGACAAGAGGCCTGGTAGAAAAGAGCACAGGAGGGGTCCATTGTAGCTTGGAGAATGAGGTCACCCACCTCGAAGTTCCATAATGGCAATCTAACGTCCCCATGAAGCCCTCTAAGGCACTAGACACCCGGTTATGGTTCCTTTTGACCCATTCAATATCTACCAGCCGGTAATGGATGTTTATCACATCGGGCTCTTGCCCATAATGCCTCAGGGAAGCATCCTGCCCTTAATTATTAAGTCAGCTAGCTGGTCCAGCTGGGAATAAACTCTGGGAGCTCCTCCCACCAATGTGTGCACCCACTGAAGAGGCTCGCTGGACTGGGTAATAGCGGCTGAGAAAAGCTATGATCCAGGGAGGACCCAAAGACAGAGTGGACACTCAGGCTTATAGCGAGCTAACTGTGCCACATCTAGGGCCTTTTGGATTTTCTGGAATATTTCTTGGAGTGATAGAGTTATTGTAATAACATCAGTGGGTGCTTTGCCCCTTAAGGAGTCACTGAGTGGAAGCAGCTCCTCTGTAGGCAGGTGAAGCCAAGGCCTCAGCCAATTAATCTCACCTACCAGTTTTTGCATCTCTATGGTAGTATAAGATGGCTTGAAGGATAACTGGGGCTTAAGGGGGCACACAGAGTCTAGCTTAAGTTCTGCCCCCAAGATCTTAAAGGGGTATACTTTCTGAAACTTGTCCCTAGCTATATGCAGTCCTCCTCCTTGCAGGAGTGTTTGTAATCTCCTGTAGGCCGAGTCCAATACTCGGACATCGGCTGCCCCAATAATGATGTCATCCATATAAACATACAGAATAATATCCGGCTGGCTCCGAAGAGGTTGAAGGACTTGTGACACATAATGCTGACAGAAGGCCGGACTGTTAGCCATGCCCTGGGGCAGAACCACCCACTCATACCTTTGGTTTGGCCCCTGGTGGTTAACTGAGGGCACGGAAAAAGCAAACTTTTCACAGTCTTGGGGGTTAAGGAGGATGGAAAAGAAACAGTCCTTGATGTCAATTACAATCAGATGTCTGTCTCAAGGAATGGAGGGAATCCATGGCAGCCCCCTTAGGGGGGTGCCTACGGGAACTATTCACTCATTAATTTTTCTTAGGTCCCGTACCATCCTCCATTTACCTGAGGCCTTTTGTATAGCAAATACCGGGCTGTTCTAAGGGCTCAGCGAGGGTCTAATATGCCCTAGAGACAGTTGTTCTGACACTATTTCCTTTAATTTCTCTAATTTGTTTGAGGGGAGTGGCCACTGTTCCAACCACACTGGGGGTCCCGGAAGCCATTGAATGGCAGGGACAGTAGGAACAGTGGCCTTTATGATTGGGGGTGAGGCCCTGTAGAAGAAACAGGAGCCTCCTGACTTGAGGTCTCAGGCGGAGGCACTCCCTGATGGTCATTAGGGCCACCTGTCAGGTCATGGCCTGACGAGACCACGGCCTTGGTCTTCACTAAGATATCCCGACCCAGTATATTGTCTCGTAAGCCTGTCATTATCAGGGGACGTACTTCTCCCCTTTTGCCATCCGGATCAGTCCAGGCAAGCCAGTTCCTAGTTACTTCACTGGCAACTTCGCCCCCTATTCCTGTCGTCTGGGGCCCGGAGATCAAATCCCACCAAGGTGGAACTTCCTCCTTCCTTAATATAGTCCGGTCAGCTCTGGTATCGAGTAAGCATCGGAACTTTTTCCCGGCTATAGTAACCTCCATACTTGGCCTGTCTTCTGAGACTATTGGGACCACCCAGTGGACCTCAGGTTGGTCATTAGGCAGGTCGCCGGGTTGGTTACAGAGCTGGTCGCTAGACCGGCCACCTCCTTCGGGTGACAGGGCTGGAGGGCGCTCCACTACTAGTTTGTTGTTAGACTGGTCGCCTCCTTTGGGTGATGGGGCTGGAGGGCGCCCCACTACTAGTTTAAAGGCTTCCCCCCAGCTTCAAACTTGGACTTTCACTCGCTCTGCCAATGATATCCCTTCTTGCACCGGGGGCAAGGTGTCTTAGGCAGCACCTTAGTTTGGCCGGAGTTTTGTCCTGATGAGGCACTAGGTCTTACAGAGCCTGAAGGACATTCTCTCTTGAAATGGCCTCGGCCACCACACCCATAACATCACCCTCTGCTTGCCCCATTGGCTGTGGCAGGAGCGGGCTCCTCATTAAGCGAGGCAGTCAGCACCTGTGTCCGGTGGGTCTGAGTATTGAGATCCCGACAGGCATATATCCAGCTTTCTAGAGGTTTGTCTTTCATACTTGCACAAACTAGTTTGTGGTCTGGGGCCATTCCGTCCCACACCAAGGACCTGACAAGTTCGTCTATCTGAGACCAAGGAGCCTTCGCCTGAATACTTTCCTCCACCCTCTCGATAAATGAGACGAAGTCCTCTGTCACCCCCTGAGTAACTTCTAATGTGGTCTTTGAGGGCCCCTTCCCTAAGGATGTCCATGCCCACATCCCCAAGGCCCACACTCGCTTCCGGTAGGATGCGGGAAGAGAGACCTGTGGAAAGTCAGTGACATGTGGATTGGCGGGCCCATACATCATTTCGAAGGTGATGGGGATTGGAGGATTGTTTGCATGAAATTTCTCAGCCTGATCAGAGCATGCATTCCTAAAGGATGCGTACCACCTCATGTAATCTTTCTTATCAAGCACAGTCTGACCTACGTGTCTCCACGTTTGTGCATTGGCAAACTGGTTGCTCAGGCCACAGAGTAGGGCGTGAGCCCAAGAAGAGTTTGGTCCCTTCTCAGTGACCGTTTTCCTAAGGTCTCAAAACTCCTTGACTTCCTCCGGTTCCCACCCAGCTGTTATGCTTGCTACATCAAAGTCTACCATCCCTATACCTGGTAGAAAGTCTGGCAGCGGCTGTTCGAGCTGCGGAAGCAGCCACACTGGCGGTGATCGCAGTGGAAGTGTGGTGGGCCATCGCGGGTTCAGGGCGACCTGTCTGGTGGGGAGGGGGGGAGCGACGGCAGAGGCTGCCGGCTTCCCCCCTCCCTGGCCGTGTGTCTCGGGAGTGCGGCATCTAGTCCAGGATTCTGGGAACTAGGCCCATGATTGAGATCGGCGGCCTGCGGCACCCTGCAGGCCTGTCTGGATGGGTCATCAGGCCCTCCTCCTGCGGGTCCGAGGGGGGATCTTCTCCTTCTCCTTCTCCTTCTCCCCCGGGGCTCTCCTCTGCAGCTCCTGCCTGACCCAGTGGATTCTCTCCTGTAGAAAGCAAATCTTTGAGAGAGGTGATGATTGGAAAAATCACAAGAGGGAGGTCATCTCCTATCTCCTCTTCCTTGCCGTCCAGCTCCCTCCCCAGCTGGTCCCAGGTTTCCCAGGAAAGCGGGTTAGCTATAACCAACCACGGGATGGCCTGGGTCAGCTTCTCCCAGATCTGCTTGATGGTAGGATCTGAGATGGGCTGTCCGGTATTTTTGACCATGAACCATAATATCTTAACGGTTGGTTCATTCCACTTACTATGCGCTTGGCCCATCTTAGTGGGATCTCTCCTCCAACCCAATCGCTAAACACAGTCTGTGGGGATACTGTACCCCGAAATTCCCGGCCATGCGATTCCGCCCCGCATGGGCGCCAGATGTCGGGATCTGATGAATCCCTTTTCCCTTATCTCCCAGGGAAATGCCCAAACCCCAAAAACTATGAGAGAGCACTCAGCCTTATCTTCCACCTGCAGAAGGTGAAGGCGTGCTCTCGTTGGGCTGTGTTTAGCCAAGGAGAGTGAGCTACTGAAATCTTCTGCCCCTGCCCCTTCTCACATGTCAGCGATAGGCGCAGAGAAACAGAAGACTCCAGGGAGGCAGTCTGGGGTTTTGAACTGAACTCCTCGCCCAGGGTGCAGAGGGAAGACTTTTATTATGGTGGGGAAGGCGGGAAGCTGGGCTTTGCTAATTGGCTGAGCAGGGCTGTCTCGACCAGGGTGGCATCTTGGGACTCCCACCACGGGCTGATGTCATGCCCCAATAGGACCTCCCCTGGGCACCGGCGGTGCCATCTTGAAGGCATCCACGTGGACCGGAGATCGAGACAGGAGGCGGGCCAAGCCATAACTACTCTTTCTGGTTCCGGACCCAGGAGGCGTAGGAATAGTTTCCGGCCATTCGGTCCCAGGGCGGGAGGCGGGGAGGTCAATCAGGGACCGCCCCTCTACATATACAGCCAGCACCCCCACACCCCAGGATTGGCAAAAATAAATGAATGAATGAATAAATAAATAAGTCATAAAAAGAGAGAACAATTAACCAACAAAATCTGAAAGTAGATCTGTGGCTCAAGTCCTAGATCCTTGAGCAAAATGGCTCAGAGACAACACCTGGCCCCTTAGGTTAAGCCTCAGTACTGGCACAGAACCCAGAAGACGATGTGTGTGTGGTGGGGGAGGTAGGTAGGGCTGGAGGAAAAGCTCAAGCACTAGAGTGTCTGCCTAGAAGCATGAAGCTCTGAGTTCAAATCCAGTTGTAAGAAAATAATTGAAATATCAATGAGCTGAGTGTAAGTAGCTATGCCATAATCCTAGCTATTCAGGAGGCTGAGATCTGAAGATCAAGATCGGAAGCCAGCCCATGCAAGAAATGTCTGTGGGAACCTTGTCTCCAATTAACAATTAAAAAGCCAAAAGTGGAAGTGTGGCTCAAGTGGTAGAATACCAGCCTTGAGTAGAAAAAGCCATGCAAGAGGTCAAGGCCCTCAGCTCAAGCCCCAGTATTGACAATATGTATGTATGTATATGTATATATAACATATTTATACATATATAACCTATGTCTATATACAACCTATATATATATACACACTTCTTTACATATAATTTAAATCTATTTAGATACTGCACTTAGATGTGTAACATAAATGTGTATGTATATTTTTGGACATCACAGCAAATTTCAACATAAAGCTTTATTAACTGAGAGATAATTCCAAAAGTAGAAACATCATTCTATATAATGCTACCTGTAGCATGTTATTTACATAACAATTGCATATTGAGTAACCATGTAGCAAAAATACTGATATTACCATCAGAGTCAATGGAACTTGTGAACTAGTCTTTAAGTCATTTCATCCAGTCAATGTGAAAAAGTGCCAGGTACCATACTAAGCATTTTGGATATTGTGTGATTCAGCTCTGCCTACAAAAATACAAGACCTAAAATAGGAGTATACATGAGATCGTTTTCACATTTGAGATTCAAGAAAGGACATCCTACAATCTGGACAGAAAAATGGTCATTAGGCAATTTGGCATATTTTTCCTTCAATAACCAGATGTGAAAAGGATGATACATTTTATATAGGTCAGAAAACGTCTGACTAGCACTAATTTGTCAAGTGTTTGATCCTCATTCACACAAGTGATAACATTATTGGGCTGTTCATCCCTTTATCTGTTAAGACATTGTATCCTGAAAATCAAATTGTACAATATGTACCTATTTAGCCAGAAATGTTTCCTTAGATTATATAGCATATTATAAAATATTTTTAAAGTCTAGTCACTTGCCAAAGTATGAAAATGTCCCCGAAAACATTTTCTGTGTCTCCTCATAACACATAAATTAATATTCTTTTGAGATTCTGAAAGCTATAAAATATTTCTGTAAAACTCTGGAGCATTTTTAGATAAAATCTGACTTTTTGCTGGGGCTGGCCTCAAACCAGGATCCTCCCAATTCCTTTCTCCCAGGTAGCTACAATTACAGTGATGCACTATCACACCCAGCCTAAAATTACTTTTTAAATATGGAGGGGAAAAAAGGGAATAGACAGGTAAGTCCACACAGGAAATTTAGCCTTTAAAGCACAACATTTCACTGTGAATCTATGAGCTATTTGTCACTTTGATTTGAATTGTCTAATTTCATAATGAGTAATTTATTATAGGTATCTCAAAATTCCTTTTCATGATACTGGTGTCTGAACTTAGGGCTTTATCCTTGATAGGCAGGAACTCTATTGCATGAGCCTTAACTCCAGCCCTTTTCTTCTGCTTATTTTGAGAAAGGTTCTTGTCTTTTGCTGATGCTGTCCTTTATTGTGATCTTCTTATTTAGGCTCCTTGACAAGCATAGAATTACTTGCATGTACCATACCCATACCCATCCAGACTGAACTGGAACTTTGATTTTCTTGATCTTTGCTTTACTGCATAGTTAGAATGACAGGTGGGTACCACTACATTTAGTTATGACTGAGATGGAGTCTTTGACTGGCTGGCCTTGAACCCTCACTGTCCTGATCTCAGCCTCATGAGCAGCTCTGATTACAGATGTGAGCCATCATACCAGCTATAAATTAAAACTTTTAATCTGAATAATCCTATATTAAAATATTTTAAGGGAATATCTTTTGTCTAACCAGATTCAGGCCTTGTATGTCCTATCACAACAAACTCATACTTAGTATTTCTTCTACATACATGTAACAGTAATTCTAGTTTCAGTTGCCAATGAAACTGTTCATGTCTCTTGGATCTTCCAAAAAAAGTTAGTGTTACTTCTTGAATCCATTTCTTTCTTTCCCACTTTCCTTAGTCTCAATAATGCTATGGCAGCAATGCTGATTTGTTTTAATTAATGAATGATATTTATTTCCTATATTTTAAGTCCCAGAAGAGGAAAAATGGTGTTATGTCTGTATTTCCACAATGCTCCAGTGTCTCAAATCAATGTCATACCTTTTCTTGCTTGCTCTTTTTCTCTCATCTTCAGACTTTTCCTAGTCAAAATCATTCTTCTCACTGATACCAGAACGTTTTTTCCTGTTAAAATAATGCTTTGAAATGTAGTTAACAATGGTTCTACAGAAAAAAAAAGAACAGAAAAACAAATAACAACCATGTTGTTGGGGATTCAGCTTGGCCTTGAAGGGGGAAGGGCAATGAGAGCACTCCGGAGATGCTGCTCTTCCCCCAGCCCTGGGGCAGTGTGGAAGTAAGCCACACCTATCTCCCTCTGGGTCTGGAACCAGAAGGGGTAGCTTTGAGACCAGCCCCCCACTTCTTGCCAGCGAGCATGTGTGCCCCCTTTCACAGGCTTTGTCCAGAGGGCGGGACTATGGGAAGTGATGTTAGCCCATGAGGGGGTCCTAGGACAAGCTCGCTGGCCTATCGCCAGTTCCTGGTCTATCACCCCTTTTCTTGTCATCGTTGCCATATTACTGTTAGCCCCTCCCTTGAATAAACAGATTGCTCTCTGAAGAGTCTCCGGGATCCATGCACGCCTGGCCTCCTTGGTGGGTATGAGGAGGGAGGAAAAAGGGGTCTCGTTCGGCAACATGCACCTGAGGTTTGCCCAGTGTCCCTTCACTCCACCTTGGTGCCTGCAGGTCAGGCGCCCAGGGGAGAGGGTGAACAGGGGAGCACTGATAAGGGAGTAAACTTAGCATCCCCGGACCCAGGGGAGGTAAATCTAGCCCGGCACCATGTGACTAGGAATCTTTCATTGTTCTCCAGCCAAAAATGTTCCTCTTTGATTTGTGGTTTTTCATGTGTTTTTTTTTTTTTTTAAGTTATACTAAAGCACTAGCTTATAAACCATAAGACGATAATGTGCTTTACACTGTAGCTCCTCACTGTGCTCCTCATTAGTTGTCAAGTTTCTGGGTATCAGAAACAAAAATCTTAAAACTCAAATTCTTTCTGGATTCTGTAAGCATCTTATACAGTGGTGGTACACACTTATAATTCCAGTCATATGGAATCAGAGATTGGAAGACTGTGGGTCGAGGCTAGATCAGGCAAAAGCATGAGACTCTATCTGGAAAACAAACTGAAAATAAAAAATGGATTGCGGGGGTAGATCAAGTAGCAGAGTTCTTATAAAGGATGCAAGCCCCTCAGTTCAGTTCCTAGTCCTACAAAAAATTGTACAACCCAACTCTTTACTGGGTAAGTAGAAATGTAAATGGTTAAAATTTCTTAATTTAAGTATCAATAAAAACTTCACATAGCTTTATAATAAAGGGAACAGTGGTAACAAATACATATGCATTAAGATACAAAGGTTTGGTAGAAAATTTTGCAATATCAAAAGTAATTATTATGACACTGAATTGACTGCTAAAGCACTTTTTCATTGATCACTGAGATACTAGAACCAGGAATTCTAAAAAATTTATAGATGTTGGCTGCTGGGTTAAAATGCTCTGAAGTTAAAAGCAGCAAGAGTTTATTTAACAGGTTGCTCTAGTCAAGAGGAACTTACTGTTTTGGTGTCTTGCCTGACTTTTTTCTCCATCTACATATGAACTAGTGCTCTGCAGAAGTAGTTTTTAAATATAAATTGAAGTGACCCAGTTTTACCAATATGTTTCATTCAGTGAAATAAGAATACTTTTTAGTGGTATTTGCCTGACACTGGGTTTGTGTATTTCTTCACACATTCAGGCAAGTGAAAACTGGCCAAAGCAAATATCTGAATGATATTTATACCAGATTGCCACTAGTAGGAACACCATGTTATCCGGCTTTCTTCCTTGAAACAACACAGATTAGAAGTTATTAATGGTGAACACAAACTTCTTTTGGTAAAATGCTACCTCAAAATAGAATCCTCAAAGGTGAAACTGACTTGTCAAAAGTAAGCCAGAATCTAAACAAACTGAAGAATTGTTAATTTTAACAGTTCCTCTTAGATACTCATTTCTATCAACACTTAGAAGCCAATTTTTTCAAATATATGCCAAGTATTGCCCTAATATAACAAGAAACTGAAAATAGTGGAAGCATGAATTTTTTGAAATTTGTTCAACATGCCCTTGGCATGATAAAGCTTTTGTGTTTCAGTGGATGTTCTCTGATGGTCAAGTTCATTGTTTGAAAGGTTGAGAGAAGGAAAATGAGCAGGAATGTAGCTCAACTAGTGGATTGCTTGTCTAGCAAGAGCGAGAGCTTAAGTTCAAATCCCATGAAGAAAGAAAGAGGAGGAAGAAGAGAAGAAGGAAATGCAGGAAGAGAAGGAAGAAGAAAGAAGAAGGAAGAAGGGAAAAGAAAGAGGGGGAAGAAGAGAGGGAGAAGGACTAGGAGTCCTGTTTTGTGTTGTTGTTTTTTTTCTTGTATAACTAATTTATTTTATCTTGTTCTCTTCCTCTCATGAACTTTGGTTGTTGACTTCAGAGTTTCAGAAGTTGGGCTTATTTACAGATGCGTAATGAATAAATTTTGTATTTCTGAATGCAAGGATAGTTGGAAGCTACAAGAAAGCTGAAGAATTGGTAAGTTAGCAATGCTTAAGGCTGAGCATAAGTGACTCACACCTATAACCCTAGCTACTCTGTAGTGTGAGTTACAAAAATTTTGGTTTGAGCCTGCCAGTAAGACTCTTCTCTCTAATCAGCAAAAAAGCTGGAATTGGAGCTGTTACTTAAGAGTTAGAGCACCAACAATGAGTGAAAAAGCTCAGAGACAGTACCCAGGCTCTGGGTATGGGCACAAAAATACTAAAAATTTAATCGAGTTCTTGGGAAAATGCATAATTGTTGAAATACCTACCATGCAGCATTATTTGTCTTCTGAAATTCCAATTTAACTGGATGCCTTGCATTTCTGTTTCTTAAATCTGAGAACCTTAACAGCAAATTGTTTTATTAGTCTGGCTTCCCCCATGGTCACAAGGTTGCTGCCTTGTCTCTTAGCATCATGTGTGAATGGCCCCACAAATGTTTCTGATTATGAGATGGTAGAACACTAGTGGTTTGGTAGGTAACCATCAATACAGATCACCAAGATTAATCTGGATTTTTTCTTTTCTTTACTAAACTATAGCTTCTTCTACTATTCAGTACTGAGATCTACAACAAGCTATGATTTACCTTGCCTTCTACTTCAGAGAGTAGAACATCTATGATTTTCATATATAAGCCTCTGTCCTCTTTTAATCTGTGAAAATGTATGTATTGACTTTGAGAATTTAGCTTTGTTAGAATATGGAAAACCTCACCACTGTATTTGAAAACAATTTATTTTTTTCATTTTCTATCTTTCTCTTCCTTTCTTTTCTTTCCTTTTTTCTTGTCCTTGTTTTCCTTCCTTCCTTCCTTCTTTCCTTCCTTCCTTCCTTCCTTCCTTCCTTCTTCCTTTCTTCCTTCCTTCTTTATTTCATAGCTCAATATCTTTTGTTCCCTTTCTCCTTCTATTCTTGCCTTGCCACTTTCCAAATACATCTCCATCTTCAGAGCCCTATTTGTGCTTAAGTGATAATGGTTTTAAATGGGCTTGATAGACTAATCTTTGTTAATATTTACTTTGCTAATGTGTTGGACCTCAGAGGTAATTTAAAGCTTTAATCGTTTCAAAAGTTCAACTTTTTAAAAGCTTTTCAGGAATGCTGCCAGTGTTGGCAGCTTAGTGACTTGAAGCTTTTAGTTTCCCAATAACATTCACAGAAGCAGATAGCTACAAAAAAGGCCACCCTCTAGAGTCTGTTCATTTTGTCAGTGTGGTGTCCTAACTTCCTCCATCATTCATTCCCTCACGGCTTCACATTTCGATTCAGTAGTCTCTGCAGCCCTTTTCTCCCCTTTTCCTGTCTCATCCTGAGTGATTCATATGTGACTTCAGTATTTATGAGGCTGCTCCACCCAGCACCCAAGACTCATAACATCTTGACCTTCTCAGTGCAACACAGGACTTTGCCTTTGGACTTCAATGTTAACTACCAGTGTCACACCCTGGTGCTACCTCATCATCCCAGAAACTCCCTACCTCCCATAATTACACCTCAGAATCACATGGTCTGAGTTATTGTTTTCAACTGTAGCTCTCCCTCCTTCTATCAGACTTGCCCATTGCCTGAACAATAGCAAATGGTCAAGTGTCTGAGCCCCTCCATAAGCTTATTTCCCCCATCCTGATTTCACTTGCCCATCTAACGTGCACATGAGATCATTCTGTGGAAGACATACCTGAACTCCCAGGTTTGTCGAAATATTAGTCACAACAACCAAGATATAGTCAATCTAAGTATGCAACAAGGGATAAATGAATATTATACACATATAAGAAATACTGAAGTCCTGTCATTTGTGGTAACACAAGTGAGTATGAGATAAGCAAAGAATAAAAAGACAAATACTACATGATTGCACCATACATGGAACCTAAACAACTTGATTCTATGAAGTGAAACATAGAAGGGTGGTTTCCACAAGTTGATCACTTTGCCACTGTCATTTCTCAATTCCTGAGAAGTGCTAGTAGTAAGAAGGCTTAATACTAAAATTAATCACGAATGAAGTCAGAAGGGACAAAACCTTAGAACTTGGCATTTTCTTCAGATTTCTCTAGGCACTGACTTCTGTGATTTTTTTTTTTTTTTGTATAATGGTTTTCCTGCCCCTTTGTTCTGTGTTAGCAAGTTAATTCTTCTAGTTTCAATACCCTGCTCTATTTCCTGTTTCCCTCCTCTAAAAGGAACCAGCCCACAGATTCTCACTCTAATCAGGTCTCATTATTCACCATTCTTCCTAGTTGTTGTAAAGGTCAGCAATGATATGTATACTGTTACATTCAGAAGCAATCCTCACTCCTCATCCTCATCAACTTGTTGGGAAGTTGGTGAAGTTGATTATTCCTCCTTTAAACCTTTCTTTAAGTTGCTGGCTGGATACCATTTTTTCTGAATTTTCTTCCCATACCACTTCATTTTTCTCAGCTGAATTTTCTTTGCTGAATTCTTTTCACTTATCTGCCCCTAAAATGTGGTATACCCCCCAAATCCTGTCTTACATATTTCTTAATATTCTTTACCAATTCTCACCTAGTGCCCCCAAATAACTTTTCTTTATATAGTATATATCTGTTTATGACCCCCTAAATTCCATTCCAATTCAATTATTTCTCTTGAATTTTATAGGTATACTTCCGTGCCCATCCGGGGATGCATAATAGTATCTTCCAAACTTAACACCTTCCAACATTTGTTTCTCTCAAACTATTTCATTACAACTGCTATCTATCTCAGACTTCGATTTTTTAATTATATCACTATTTTTCAGAGATAAGGTTTAAACTTAGGATCTCCTCTTATGCTTGAGCCAGATTCTCAGCCCAATTTTTGCTTTTATGTTGAGGTATAATCTGGTGTTATTTTCCCTGGGGGGCCATCTTCTTACTTATGTCATCCCCTCTTGGCTGGGATGACAGGAGCCTATCATGATTGAATTACCAGTTTCTTATTGAAACAGTGGTCTCAGTATGTTGGGTTTTTTAGTTTTTTTGTTTTCTTTTACTTTGCCCTACCTACCCTCAAACCATAGTTGTGTTCTGAGTAGTTAGGATGAGGCATGAGCCACTGTACCTGGCCTCAAAGTGGACCTTCTCCAAATTTGTCTGCTTCTTCACTGTACTCTTAAGTACCAAAATTTAAAAAAAAAAAGATATTTGCCATCTAGGCCTTACTCATTAACATCATCCAGCTCTGAAAACACTTCTTCTATCTATCATTAAGAGAGTGGTGGGTCTAAGTTCTTCTGTGTGAAAACTAGAAGCAAAGAAAAGCCAAGAAAAAGCCAAGCCACACACCACTAAGATCTGCATTTTTATTTCAATTTGAAGTTATACAATGACATCTTGGGTGGGAGAGTCAAGAGACAGGAATTATACAAGTGAGGACTCTTCAATCATAGCAAACTTGAGGTCGAAACCTTCACTATACCTAGAACTTTTTTATTTTCATGGTACAAAAGTTAACTTTTAAATGCGAACCTGAGTATCTCAGCACATGGCTTTGGTGTTTGCACTAATGTTTCCTTCAAGACCAGGACCAGGAAATATGGAGAAAATTGCACTGTCACATACAGTTTCTACTCCAAATCACAGTGCCTTGAGCTCCACTCCTGGAAAGCATTTCAGGATGTTTCACAAACATGAAAGACTCTCAAGATGTAAGTTTTAGTAAGGATTCATTTTGGTATAACAGATTTAGGGTAGGGAGAAATGAAAAAGAGAAAGGATCCTACTCTATTCAAAAAACTAGAGTTAAATGCTCTGTCTGAATCTTCTTACTCCTATCATGTCATTGCTTAATTAAACCACTGAATCATTCTTCTCTCTTTCTTTTCTATATATTCTACTTTCAGCCCATAAGCAAATCCTATTGGCTATATCTTCAAGCTATATCTATATTTCCACCATTTCTCACAATTTCCAAAGCTCACACCCCAGGAATAAGCCTGTGCTATTCTATAAGCCTATTCCTTTTCCTCCTGCTTCGATTTCTATTCTACTCATCAGTTTTACAAACAACGGCCAGAGTTCCTGTTCTAGAATTGTTTCAGAATTACATGAATCACATCATGGTCTTCCTTTGCTCAATATCACCAATAACATGTACTTTAAGAGAAGAAAACATAAATTACTTCAGTGTCCAAAAGACCCAGTAAAATATGATTCTTCCCTCTCTTCACTCAGGAAGAGTGTGGAACTTGAGAGAACTCTGAAGAACACAATATAGAAATACAAGTCCAGTTAAGGAGACTGAGATATAGGAGAATCTAAAAATGCAATTCCAAGAAAGTAATGAGAGGCATATTGAATCCTGATGGAAGTTCTAAGGCTAACTATGAAATGAGGGCTCAAAAATATCCACTGGATTTGCCATTTTTTTTAGGTTATTTATGATTATCACTTCAGTGGGTTTACAACAGCTTACTTGGGAAACAGGAAAAGGGCTGCCAGGATCACTGAGAAATATGACTTGCCCAGTATTAGTGACTCAACACACACACACACACACACACACACACACACACACACACACACACACACCATAGCCAAACTTTTATCTTGACTTTTAGGTCTGAGGTTTCTTTCTTCATGGTTGTTGTCTTTTCATTTCTTTTCTTTTTATAGTAATGGGGAATTGGACTCAGAGAACACTCTACAATGTGAATCATACTCTAGTCTTTTTGCTTTCAGTTTGGTTTTTCATACAGAATGTCCCATTACCTTTGCCCACATTGACCTTGAATGGCCTAGCAATAGTTGGGATTACAGTTGTACACTACCATGACTAGTATCAAAGGCATCTTCTTTTAACATTGTTATAACTTTGGCTTCATTGCAATAATTGCTTCTGATAGCATTTCTCTAATTAGACATTAGTATTATTGTATAAAGAATTTCAACAGTTTTAACATAACAACTAGGCTGACTTTTTTTTTTAAAGAAAGTCATGGGATTAGTAGACCCTTTAAAAATTATACAGACAAAAATCTGTATGCTTTTATCTATGATTTTTATTTAATAACAATCTGTTAATAAATTCAACATGAGGCTATTTATTCAATACTCATGCAATTCAGCCAAACATACTACGTAACAAATCTAACAAACTTTCTTGCATTAAATAAACATTAATGGAACCTTGCTTGATATTGCATTTTTTGAACACAAGATTATGGGAAGGCTTTACTTTTGTTCTTGAATCTTAATACCAGGAAATATTGCTGAGTGGCTCACACCTGTAATCCTAGCTATTCAGAAGGCTGAGTTCTAGGATCCTAGTTTAAAGCCAGCCCAGGCAGGAAAGTTCAATCTCCAATTACCCACCAAAACCTAGAAGTATGGGGAAAAAAGAAACAAGTCTCCTTAATGTTTACATTATGTACAGAATAACTGAATACAAATAAATGAGACAAAATAATTCCAAGATAAAACAAACAATATTTTAAAGGCTGTGTAGGTTTTTTATTTCCTAAGTTGAAGCAATTATTTAACTCCCAGGGCAAAGTGAAGCAAAACAAATTTCTCAAATGTGGAAAACACAGTACTTTGTTTGCTTTTAAATACAGTAAGGAAATACCTGTTTGCTTATTTTGAAATGAGTATTCCCATAGGCAAATTAAATTTCAAAAATAGATTTTTCATTTCTTTTCCCAACAACTGCCCCCTTATATTGTGGAAATTAATAATTTTCAGGGAGTTCAAGGGAAATACTTGCACAACTAAATCAGTGTTCCTTGGCTTGTTCCCATAACTTGGAGGTTTGCCTTATGTGACTATGGGACTCTTTTTTTTTTTTTTTTTTTTTTTTTTACTTATACCAATATGCTGAGTCAACCGGGGTTAAAGATGACTTTCAGGCTAGGTGCCAGTGGTTCATGCTTGTAATCTTAGCTCCTCAGGAGAATGAAATCTGAGGATCTTGGTTCAAAGGCAGTCGGGGCAGGAAAGTCCATGAGACTATTATCTCCACATAACCACCAAGAATCTGGAAGTGAAGCTGTGGCTCAAGTGGTACAGTGTTTGTCTTGAGTAAAAAAGCTCCAGAACAGTACTCAGACCCTAACTTCAAGACCCAGGACAGTCAGACACAGATACACACAAAGATGACTTTAGAGAGTTTCAAATGTTATAACAAGAGTTCGGAGTTAGCATTGTATGTTTAACAATGTCTCCTTGTTGACTTTAGGTTTGTCCTTACTCCTGAGAAGGAAATCTCAATGGATGTATGACGAGTGGGAAATAATCATTTATGTTACTGCTAGATAGTTTTCTGCATAATAAAGGGTAAGTCATACATGTTATAAATAGTAAAATTAAAATCAACCCTGTTTTACTAATCTTCAATACCTGCTTGTTAAATATCCAGAACTATCATGTGCATAAACATATTTTTAATTTAATTTAATTTTTATTTTTGGTCAATGATGGTGCTTGAACTTGACATGAACCCTGTCCCTGAGCTCTTTTGCTCAAGGCTTTTACTCTACTACTTTGAGCCACAGGAACACTCCTGGTTTTCTGGTAGCTTATTGGAGATAAGAGTCTCATGGACTTTCCTGCCCAGGCAGGTTTTGAACATTAATCCTCAGATCTCAGCCTCCTGAATAGCTAGAATTACACGCTTGAGCTAGTAGCATGGACCATCAAGTATATTTTTAACTGTAATAGTAACTTAAGACATTTCCTAAGAATTAGTTTGTTATTTTCTGTCTGCATAAGCCTATTTCCTTTAAGATTTTATTGTTGATTAACTTTCATGGGACTGCGCTTGTTATCTATCCATCCATCCATCCACCCATCCATCCATCCATCCATTCATCCATCCACCCATCCGTTCATTCTTCATTTATTCATTTCCCAGTACTGACCTGGAACTCAGGGCCTGAGCACTATCCTTTAGTATTTGGGCAAGGCTGGTACTTTACCAGTTGGCTCACTTCTCCACTTCCAGCTTCTTGGTGGTTAATTGGAGACTAGACTTAACTGCCTGGGCTGGCTTCAAACCTTCACTTTCAGAACTCAGCCTCCTGAGCCACTAGGATTACAGGGAGTCATTGGTACACATTTAACCTCATGTATCTTAAGAACAACTTTAAAAGACTGCCAGTTTAATCTTCATATAAAATTCTAATTATTGTCTATCATTATTGCTTATCAAATGTTTATATTTTATAACTGCTGAAGGAAATATAGTCAAAAGAAGAAGTTTTTGCTAAACTATTGTGGATCTACTGGCTGTACAATGCTAGTGGACATGGATTATTAGTTTGTGATGGATTTTCTCAACCTCATAATTTTTAGTTGGTGATGGTAAAGGGAAGTAGAGTTTAGAGTTAAGAAATTGCCAAAACTGTTTACTAAACCATTTCTGGGGTTGGCAGTGGCCTCATTCTCTCCCCATTTTATCCACCCTCACATTTGCCAAGCCTTGTTCATTTTGGCTTTATTTTAGAAATGCATTTCTGGTGAGTGAGAAAAGGTTTTGTACTGTGTTTTCAATGACTCACCCAAAATAACTCCATTCAACTTGTAAGAGTCCTGTTCTGAATGCAGATTGTGTTTGTTCTCCATGGCATGAGAGAGCTGCAGAAATGAGATTAGGGACGGGAAATGTGGTAGGAGAGGCCAATACAGTTTATTCAGTTTCAAGCACACACCAAGAAAACTTTTTCTTTAAGTTTTTTTACAAAAGGCATGTATAAGTACATGTGTGTGTGCCTGTGTGTGTAGAACTGCCATTACGATTCCTGTACTATGTACAGCTTTTCAAAATCCATTAGTATTGCACAGACACCCAATGCATCACGTTACAAACTTTTCTTTTTCTGGTCCTCATGAAATGTCAAAGAAAAAAGGGGGATTTGTATATAAAAGTATACTGTCAAATATATGCATAGTAAACAAATATTTTCTAAAGTTCTATATGGTACTAAAAAAGTTTTACAAAGATTATAAGAACTAAAATAACATGAGGGAAGCAAAACATAAAAAACATAATCACATTATAGGACATGGGGATGCAAATAATGATATCTTCCTGCTTATTGTGTCCCACAAAGAAAGCCTTGATATTAATTGGTCTTGGTGTGGACAGGTATTTGACGAGGGTAGATATATCTTTTTATAAGGGTTAATGATTCAAAATGTCCACGATCTTTAAAAGCAACATTGATGTGTGTGTGTGTTTGTGTGCACACATGCCAGTCATGGGGCTTAAACACAGAGCCTGGATGCTGACCCTGAGCTTCTTTTGCTCAAGGCTAGTGCCACAGTTCCACTTCCTGCATTTTTGGTAGTTTATTGGAGATAAGAGTCTCATGGTCTTTTTTTTTTTTTATTGCCAGGTCTGACTTTGTATTGTGCTTCTTAGATGTTGGCCTCCGGAATAGCTGTGATTATAGGCGTGAGGCACTGGTACCTGAATAAAATTACCATTTTAAGACAAGATTGGCAGGAAAGACAAAAAATTATTCCAAATTCAAAATGATGATCCAAATATATACACCTAGGCCTCACAGATGAATGATGAAGTCATTTCTATTTGAGTTGTTTTATGAATTAACCCAGAGAACAAGCCAAATGAAGCTTGTTTTATTATATAATCATTTTGCTTACTCCATGGTGGGTGAAGATTAGATGAACTATTCTTACCTGTTGCTCAGAAACAGGAGAGATCTTAGTCACTGGAAAGGAGACAAGTTGGTCACAAAGTTTCATTACAGCAGAGCAAATTTAATATTATTTGACAAATAAGAAACAGTGATCTGTGAATAAGTGGTATATGATAGTCCTCTATGTTTACTGATAAGCAAAGTTCCTGTAGTATTAACACATTCTGCTCTGGTCATTAAAATAGCAGATGATTATATGCCATTAGTGTCCTAAGAAAAAGGTAAACGAATCTAAAAATCCTTAAATGTTTGCTAATATCGAAAATTTTGATCATCATGTTTGAGTTATAGAAAGTAAATATACAATTTTATCTCTTTAAAATATATACAAAAATATTAAAACCAAAAGAAATAATTAATAATAGCTTATAAGAATGTTAAGAACAAACTAAAATTAGACTACCTTTCTGCATAATTAAATGACTTGATTTACAAAAAAGTCTTACAAAATTTTTGTTCAAAATTTCCTTAGAGTTTATTTTCATTGATTCATATTTTCCTTTCATTCTCCTTTATTGTATTACAATTTATTCCACTGATATCCCTGGGAATGTTAATAGGTATTGAATTCCTTTTGAAAGAATTCCAAAGAATTTTTTGAAATAAAATTTAAAAGTATTAAATAAACAAAATTAACTCACTTTTAAAAAATTAATCTGAAGGATTTCTCAACTCTTTGACATTGAGATTGAACTGAGGATATAAGAAAAAGAGGAAGACATAATATGCAGAGTTTTCAAAATAAGAAGTGAAATTTTGATTGAACTGCAAACTCTCTGACCAGAGTATGAATCACTAAAACAATTTGTCATAGATAAACACAGATAGGTCCCTCAACTTTTTACATTAAGAGTTTCTGTGAAGCTGTGGGCTATTGTCTCATACCTGTAATCCTAGTTACTCAGGAGGCTGAGATCTGAGGATCATAGTTCAAAGCCAGCCTGGCAGGAAATTTTGTGAGACTCTTATCTCCAATTAAGCACTAGAAAACCAGAGGGATGCTTTGGGTTAATATGGTAGAGTGCTAGCTAGCCTTGAGTGAAAAAGCTCAGGGACAGTGCCCAGGCCCTGAGTTCAAGCTCCACGACCAACCCCCAACCTCCAAAAAAGGCAAAGGAAAATATGTTTGTAATTTTAATTTTTGAGTTTTTAACCATTGCTTACTCTTTTCTAATGACACTATTTTTTTCTTTTTCCCTTTTGATTCTGATATAATTGTTTTAAAATATAAACCATGATTCATTATTTCAATTCTCAGAAATATTTTGTCTTCTAACAATGTACTTAAACAACAAGTTTCATTAAAATATAATACTTAGAGAAATAACACCAAAATATTGTGTCTGTTTTGAAGACTATGAAAAATAGAAAACTTACCTGAAGAGGCCTCAGTATTCCTTGTGGGATTAGCACTATATAAAAGGTGCATGAAGAATATTGAGAAATGTTCTGTCATCTCTCAAATATACAAGATAGCTGCCAAACCAAACGTTCTTTCCAGGGCCACTTTACTGCATAATTCAGTCTTCAAATAAAATAATACATTCTGCTGAGATCAGGGAATTATGGGAGGTTTGTGATCAGGAGTGGTGGAACCAACATGTGGATCTACTGGATTTTGAAAGTTATCAAAGTATTGGATAGAAAGTACAGAAGTGAATTAAGATGCAAAGACAAAGAAGCAGCAAAAATAAATGGATACAACAGAATCAAATCTGGGGGTAGCAGATGGACAGGATAGGGGTCTTTCCATTAAGGCCCTGGATAACACTGAGAAACAGCAGGGTATGCTGCCATTTCCTTTCAGTGCCTTTCCTCTAGGCACCTGTGTCACTCTTCACCTCCCCACAGGCAGTTAGACTTTGCCCTATTTTCTGGAGGTCCATTAAACTATCAGCTGCTTCCTACCACAGGAAACCAGAAAACTAAGAAGTCTTAATGATTCAAAGAAAATATTTTCTAATAGGGAAATTTTAAGCCATTGAGATACTAGTATCACTTTTTAACTCCTCTCACATTTTGCAATATGAGGGCCAGAATAATACCATGCTCTGGAAAGCTAGCCTGGAATTTGTAGCAAACCTTGGGGATTTTAATAAGCCATAGAACTGTTGATCTAAGTAAAACTGTGCCAGAAATATGATACAAATAAAATGAAGGCAGGACAATCAGCTATTTTAATAGTGTATGCCTTATATGTAAATGCCTGAACAAAAATTAAAGCCCTCTTTTACTTCTTCAAAAGTAATCAACACTGCAAATTTTCCAAAAATTATGGTTTCCTTTGTCAATCAATGACAATACAATCCATCTTTACTATATGGTTTACTACTGATTCCAAATGCAAAATATGTTCCTTAAAATATTCTATGCAAATATAGTCTCATCAGTCCAGTTAATATAAAGAGTATACCAAAATTCTTTTTGCAGAGTAAAGCAAAGCACTGGGAGGAAGGCTTATATTGGTACAGTCAGTATATGTGGACAGTTCTGATGTAATTGGGGGGAACACTTGTTCCACAAGTCCAACTGTCTGATTTTGGATAGAATTTGAGTTATTTTTCTCACGAGGATAAATCATTAACTATGCAAAAACTCATTTGAAAGTCAGTTTGTGACCTTGGTATGTATGTTTCTTGTAATATCTCCTACTCTCAAAAGTAAATCCAAGGAATGATTTTTCCCCCAGTTATCTGTTTTCCTTCACTTATGTGCAATGTCAGTCTAACACTTCTAGATTATTTTTTCTCAGTTCATTTTCTTATGTCAGTAACTTAAGAAAGAAAGTGGCATGAACACAAAGCTTTCTTTCCACATTTGACATTTTGACAATACAAATCCTTTTCTTTCATCCATACTCCAATCTCTGGGACATTATCCGACATTCAAGCAACTCAAAGACCGGGATTGAGGAGGGAACCCGAGGACACACTCATTTTCACGTGGGGACGTTTTGTGAGACATGACCTTCCCACTCCATAGCCGGTTTGGAAGAGCCAGGAGGAGTTGCACGAAGAAAGTTTCATTAGCAAACACGTCTCTGCCAGTCTCTGGGCAGCAGCGAGGGGCGGATCCGCGCAGCCCCCTCTGGGCTCCTCCCCCACCCGCTCCCTGGGCCGGAAGCGGGAGTGACCGCGGCTGAGAGGGTGGGGCGTGGAAACAGAAGGGGCGGGGCCGCCTCAGTGGAAGGGGCGTATTCCCCACGGTGGGTGGGGCGTGGATACCGCCGTGGGGCGGGGCGCGCAGACGTGCGGCGCTTGGGCGGCTTGGGCCCTCGCACTGAGAGGGGGCGGGGACAGGCGTCGGGGAGGCGGGGACGGGGGATCTGGGGGCGGGGGACAGGGAGTGGAGAGCGGCGCTGGACTCGAGCTGGGCTCCAGCCGTGCTCGCTCGGACCATTAGTGCTCCCGCTCTGCGCTCCGCCGGCTTCATGTGAAACGCTGGCCCTCCGCCCCCTCCCTCCCCTTCCTTCCCTCCCTCCCTCCCTGTCCCCTCCTCCTCCTCCGGCGCCGGCTCCGGCTCCTCGGGGCCCCCAGCCCGGCCGGGCGCTTACAGCAGGGGCGGGGGGTCCCCGCTGCCGGTTCTCCCGCAGGCTTCAGCCGGACTGAGGAACCCCCGGCGCAGCCATGAACCGGCCCCTGGCGGCGTCGGCGGAGGCGGAGGAGGAACTGGAGTGGCAAGTGGCGAGTCGCCGGAGGAAGGCCTGGGCCAAGTGCCGCAGCTCCTGGCAGGCGTCAGAGACGGAGGACCTGTCCACCGAGGCGACGACGCAGGACGAGGAGGACGACGACGAGGAGGACCTCCCGGGCGGGAAGCTGCCCGCGGCCGCGGGGCGAGGTCGGTGGCCCTGGGCCGGGTAGTTGTGGGCGGGGAGGAGCCAGGGAGGTGCGGAGCCTGGCGGGCCCTGGAAAGCGTCCGGTGTTCCCCGGCGCGCGCGGCCGGCCCAGGACCGTCTCCGGCGCTGGCTAGGCCGGGTCGGGAGGGGGTAGGAGGACGGGAAAGCTTCCGACCTTTAAGGGCGCGCGCGTGACTGGGCGTCTCGGCGTCGGTGCACACCTGAGTGCCGTCCGACTGCTGCGGGTCAGCGAGACGCGTGGCTTCGCGCAGCGTGTGGCCCCCTGGTGGTATCTGTGACCTGGGAGGGTCCTGGGCAACCCAGCCGTCGGGGGGGCCTGATTAGGGTCCCTTAACACGCTGTCCCCTTCGCTCTGTCCCGCAGGGAACGTTCCCAACGAGAAGATCGCGATATGGCTGAAGGACTGCCGGTGAGTCCCCACCCGGGTCCCGGAGTGATCGCGCCCCGGGGACGGACGCAAGCACGCTCCGGCGGAGGGCTGGGCTGGGCTGGTCCATAGGGTCCCCGAGCGATTATAAACGATGAACCGGAAAGCGAGCCCGAGGATAGCTTCCTCTTCGAAGCGATTAGAAATGGAAGTATGGTGCCGCAGTGCTGATTCTGTGGTGTCGGAGTTCACTTCGCAGGGAGGAGTAAAACTGCCCGTGGTTGATGTTAGCGTCAGAGATCCGACAGCTAAAAAAAAAAAAAAAAAGTATCGTCGTGGTTTTTAATTTGAAAGAATTTTCACGTTTCCATAGCACCCTCCTTTTTTTTTTCTCTTATGTTGGCATGTGTACATCTAGCACGGAATTATTTACCGTTGAAATGCGTTTGAGATGAGTTTAGTTTACTTAACTACAGTAACCGGGCTCTTAGTTTTATGTCTATGTCTAAATTCTGTTAGGGGAGCTAACAAAACTAGCTAGCTTTGTGCATGTATAGTTGAACTTCTTGAGCCGGGATTTGTCAGCTGGCAACTGGAATTTGCAAAAGGGAAATAGAGCTTTGAGAGACATTCAGATGCATAAATCTGTTTAATTACACACTTTGTCAACTGGTACAAAATGTTTGATAAAAAACAGAAGAGATGAATCATATTGCAAATGATTCTGACTAGCGGAAAATGGCCCTTTTTTGTATTATGTTTTCTAGTTTGTGTAAAGAAGTTGTAGCTTTCTGTGGGTTTGCTTCTGAGAATGCTTTTGCTTTGTCAGTTTAGGTTTGTCTTAATGCTTTTTTTCCCAGTACTAAAATTAGGGAAGTTTTTTTTAAATTATTCTTTCATATGCCAGTTTCCTTTTCTCCCTAAAGGCAGATAAAACATTGACCACCAGTGTATTAGTACTTTGCTTTCATTAACTGACTGGAACTTTATTGAATCTCTTCACTTCTTTTATTGCTGATGTCATAGACTCTTCTGAAATGCTATAAAACTTACGAACTTTCTCTTTAAAAATGGACAGTCACTAGTTTACTCCAAAATTAACAATCTCGCTCCAATTTAACCCCTTGATTTCCAAATTAGGGAATTTGGGACCTAGTAGCTCCCCTCAGAAATCATCCTAGTATATCACTTGTTCATTTAATTGTTGAATATTGGAATAGTGAAGCTTGAAATTTTAGATAGACAATTTTTAGGACTTTGAAGCATAGAAATTGTGAAACCAGTATCTTTCAGATTTCCTTTTAGAGAGGAAATCTCTTAGAATGTTTTGATGCTTTTACTCAGGTCTTTAAAACTTCCAATCTGTTTTTACTTAAATACATCCCTAAATACAGAATTGACTTATTCTTGGTGTCTTAAAATAGACTTTCTTATTCAAAATACATTTGTAGTGTTTTTTTCAAAAACTAAGAAATTATGAAATGTAAAAATGTTAAGAATCATCATACTTTATGATGTATAGGCATTAAAACTAGAATAAATCATATCAAGTACATAATAAGTAAGCACATCTTTCCAGATAAATTCAGTTGGGATAATGCTGACGTTCACTAGGATACATTCATTTCTGAAAATTCCAGAAGTTTTGTTGCTCAGCTTGATTTATGTGTGCAGATTCTGTAGTCCTTTATTCTGTCTTCCAGAAGTTGCCTTCTTGTTCCTACAGTTTCACCTAATCTATACAAAAGCAACATTCATTTGTGTCTGTAAAGCTAGAACAAGTACTCCTTTCTTGTTTGCTATGTTATCATAGATGAGATTGCTTGGATATATACAAATGTATTTTTTTAATAGCAGTTTAGCTCCTTCCCAGAGTTGGGTATTGTTTATCTTGTACACTATATATGACTGGCCTGAAAGACAGCTTTTTCCCCCTTTGATAAGTTCTTAAGCATTCTTCATTTTCTCTTTTCTTTCCATGTCCTTAATAAAGTTGCCATGTTTTCTTAAAGATATCTTTATTTTGATAACCATGTTTTTTGATTAAACAAGTTGCTGCATTAGAATCTAGGAGGCCAAAGAGACTTTGGGTAGAATTTGGAGGGGTGTAATTAAAAGTAGAGACTAATTTAAAGGGAGAATGCCAATTATATTATGCTTATTTGCCATTTTATGTTAGTGCACAGACCAGTAGAGAAGTCTGTGGACAAAGTAAAACAAGTGTTTTGGCCCAAGAAAGGAGCCATGAAGTCTCCTTAAAGGCATCAATTAGAGCTTCATTAAATTACATGCATAACCTAGCTTAAAGGTTTTATTAACTTGATGGTAATTGCTTATGGTTCTCTTACATTTCAAAAGTACTAATTTAAAAAGAATGTCCATTACTTCTAATACTTGCTTGCAGAAAGTTTTAACTTCTAATTAGCATTTCTTTGATACTGTAGGTTCATAATTGATCCTGAGTCAGAGTAGAACTTGTAACTTGTAAAAATAGTTACTGAAAAAAGTTTGTATCACAAAAAACAACTGTCAAAATAAGACAGTGTTTCTTACTATAACTTAGTGTTGAGAAAACTTAAAAGTATTTTTGTCTTTGATAAAAAATTTAAATAATTTGTATTTGAATTCCAAAAAAGTGAAAAAATTATAGCACCAACTGATTGTTAATATTGACTCCAAGCTGACTTCAGTAATTTTAAGGGTTAAATGAAAAAAAACACATCATATTATCTATGTATTATGTATAGTTTAAAAGTGCACTGTGAATAGTAGGGTTCTGCATTTCTATCAGCAAAAGTAGTTATTGTTGGGAAGGCACAGTAGGGAAATTTAGTGCGTTACTAGTGGTAGATGACAGGTAAAGAAAATTGTTGAGCTTCAGTTCTAAGTAATTCTTTAACTTTTTAGTGTTACTAAAGTTATCTGCTACTCACAGTTTGTTTCCTTTTAATCTTGTTCTTTGTTTCTGTGGAAGAGATTGGAACTTTTTTAAATGTCTGTTGTCACTGATTTTCTTCTTATGTTTTTGCAAAGAAAATGCCATTTTGTACGATTTGTAATCGCCATTCTTGCTCTTAATTGCTGGCAGTTCAGACATGTGATTAAGTAATTTCTTGCCAACTGACTTGACAATTGGTATTTGCTTAGTTACTAGGATATTACTTATGTAATCCACTCACATTCCTGTGTGTTTGGGGAGGAGAGTTAAATTGGTTAAGATGCTTGCTGAGCTGTAACTCTCAGTCAGGCTGTGTAGGGACAATTCTCCAGATGGTTTTTACAAGATTTTGGCTTATGTATTTCTGGTTTCAGTACACCTTTGGGAGCCTCGCTGGATGAGCAAAGCGGTAGTACACTGAAGGGTAAGAGAAAGTTGCTTCCTTAAATCTGCTTTTTGTAAAGGGCTTTCTTCATTTGTCCGGTGGGTGAAAGTGTATACATATATGAATTACAAAAGTGATGTTCATGTTTATGTATACTCTTAATATAGTCTAATAGACTCTGACTGAAAATATTCTATTATATACTCTTCTGACTTAGAAGTCTAAAGAGTAAAAGCTTTTCATAAACTGTAAAACAGTAAGTAGTGTGTGAATTTAAGCATATTACCAAGCTTTTCCATAATGTAGAAATTATATTTTTATTGCCCAGTTAGATATTATTAAGACATTGTAAAAGTAGATTATGATGTGCAAATATAAGGAAAGTTTATTTGTATTACATGAACTGGGTCAACTTCTGTGCAGCATTTGCTTACATTAACTGAAATTGCCACACCTGAAATTCTACCACCTGTGCAAGATAGAATTCTCAAGTTCAAAGTACAAGAATGTGTAGGCAGTGGCACCATGTATAAAAAGTACTTACAGTGTCAGGGAACTCTAGCTGGAGCCCTGGCTTAATGTGAAGGGGCTTGGGGAATGACTGCCCTGTGATCTGGTTTTCCTTGAGTCTCTTGGTTGAGATACCTTATCTAATCAAACACCTTGAGTGGCATAAGAAGTGTAAAATAGCCTGTAGCCTGGTTTCTGAGAGCTTACCTGGCTATCAACACGGATTCTTTACAATAAGGTAAAAGCAGCTTCTTAAAATGACATAATCATAGTAATTGCTGAGTAAATTCTGGTTTAATACATTTTGCTGTGTTTTATAAAATATTTTGCTTAGCCAATTCGTTTTAAGTAAAACAATGATTTTTGTAGGAGGTTGGGAAGAACAGACACCAGGAAGAATTTTCTGACTTTTGACATTTTTTTTAGGTGTGCTTGTGAGAAATGGGGGAAGTTTTGAAGATGATTTGTCTTTGGGAGCTGAAGGTATGTTTGGAAGAACTGTGTTTTACTATAGTTTTAAATTTATTTTAAAAAATGAAAAACATCAGTCTTGAAATTGTCTCATATTTCCCAGTACCTTCTTTCTCTATTTTAGTAATCGTGTGATAGCCTATAGGAGAATGGTTGAGAAGTATTGTGAAATATCTGTAACTTCATCTTCCCTGAACTTAAATGCTTAAAGGAACCTTATGACAAATCATGGTGATCCAACTGAGAGAACTGTCTCAAAGAAGGAAGGGAAACTTAAATATTTATATGTGAGAATACTAAATTGAAGTTTATTTTTAGTATGAAGTCGACTTATGTCATACTTACAGCTGCATCATGTCTTTCTCTTTGCATTTAAGCATCTCCTGTCTTTTTTCCTCTTCTCTTTCCTAATGAAGTAATAGACTTAGTAGAACTAGAAATCATTATACTGGTGTCTATTCCAGACTACTTAACATTTTCAGTGTGTGTTGTACACTTATTACATTTCCACAGTTTCTGTAATGATTTTCTGTGGTTTCATAATAAAGTTTCTACTTTGTAAGAATAAGTACTTTTTTTATTATTTGTTGGCAGTTTAGTTATCTTATAGTTCATTAGTTGTGTTTTATTGCGTCAGCTTGAACAAGTTATTGTAAGCTATAGTATAATTATTAATAAGCTTTAGAAGAAAAGAAGGATTTTGTCAACTGTTGGAAAATTTTGAGGAGTGAATTTATTCACTAAATTGAGTATCAGTGATATTTTGCTAGAACTGTCTTACATCAGAAAGTCTGGAAGACATAATTTTTAAAGTCATCTTTTCATTATTCCAGTCAATATATTTTTAAGGAATAAACTCTGTTCAGAGCTTCTTGTTCTTGTTTCCCAATCTTGTAAGCATATTGTAAGTGTTGTGTTAAAATTAATTTTAGGGTGGGAACTAGTGGATCATGCCTATACTGCTAGCTACCCACAGGGCTGAGATCTGAGGATCACTATCTAAAGGCATCACAGGCAGGGAAGTCCATGAATGAGACTCTTACCATCAGTTAGCCAGCAAAAAGCTAGAAATGGAGCTGTGGTCAAGGGGTAGAGCCCTGGCTTTGAGCACAAAATCTTGCAGATAGTTAATTCAAGCCCCAGGATCAGCACACGCACATGCACGTGCACACGTACATGCACACATATACACACAGAGATTTGTTTTAGCATTGCTGTAATATCTTTAAAAATATCTACCTTGATAGTTTTATAAAGCACAATGATTTTATTAAAAGCCAGAACCTAATGAGGAGTCCCTTAAAGAGTGAAGCTAGTTTATTGTTTTGCTAAAAATTGTTTCAAGGGTATTTTCATTGCTTTAGTAAATATTTACTGAGTGATATGTTTTAGGCACTATCCTGCTAGAGATATAAAGAAACAAAAAAAGTGTCATGCTTTTAAAAATCAGGAATGAAAACCAATTAAAGTGTACTGAAATTGATCTGCCTGTAATTGATCACTATAATTCTGTATATTTGTCTATAAAAGTTGGATGCAGCCAATTTACTTCTAAACATTGCTATTTATTTGCTTAGACCTTGTTAATCTAGCCTAAAGATGAAAGGGAGTTTTTTTTTTTAAGGGAATGTATTTTGAAGTGAGTAGAAAATCTCAAGTTACATATTCGTGTGTGTATATACATATATATACATATATATACTGTATATATACTGTATATATACTGTAATTTTTTTTCCAGTCCTGGGCCTTGGACTCAGGGCCTGAGCACGGTCCCTGGCTTCTTTTTTATTTTTTGCTTAAGGCTAGCACTCTGCCACTTGAGCCACAGCACCACTTCTGGCCATTTTCTATATATGTGGTGCTGAGGAATCAAACCAAGGGCTTCATGTATAAAAGGCGAGCACTTTACCACTAGGCCATATCCCCTTTAACTTTTTAAACATGCTAGAAATGAATACTATTGCTGTGCTAAGTCATGTTTTGTTCTTTAGTTATCTCTTCATTAGTAGCTTTTCAATTTAGTAGATAGTTCTACACATACTACTTATATGCTTCCTATCCTCCATTACATTTTTCTAACTCATTAAGCAATAAATTTAATTGGTTATTCATAAGTCCTTTTAATTACTCAACTGGAAGTAGTTTTATGTTGCCAGAAAATGAAGATAACATCTTGCTGTCTTTTATTGCCAAAACTGCTGGTACTGTTCTTACCTATGTGAATATTTCTTCTAACAATGCACATTTAATGAGCAAAAATAAAATTTTTCTTATCTGAGTGTTTATTATATGCAACCTATTTTCTTAATAATTATGTTAGTGTAGTTACAATGCTTTTAATAACTCTTCTCTATATTTATTCTTTTTGCCTGTAGCCAATCACCTCCATGAAAGTGATGCTCAAATTGAAAACTGGTATGTGGGTCTTTTTTCTTCTGTTCCTTTGTTTTTTTTCTAAAAATGAAGAGTGTTAGTGAAAATAAGTTTTATGTTATCTTACTATGTGTATAGCAATAATATGTTGGCCAAAGAGAGAAGACTCCAGTTTCATCAGAAAGGGAGAAGTATGAATTCCACTGGATCTGGGAAAAGCAGTGGCACAGTTTCAAGGTAACTAACTCATTCTGAATCTATGTGTGATCATACCCTATTGTAGTGACCAGCCTATTAATCCTGCATTTTTATCTTAATAATATGAAATCAGAGGGAACCCCAAGTATTTACTGGATCTTATTTTCTTTTCTTTATTTTTTGCTTTATTATCAAAGTGAAGTACAGAGGGGTTACAGTTTCATATCTAAGGCAGTGAGTAGTACATTTCTTATCCAACTTGTTACCTCCTCCCTCATTTTTCCCCTTTAACCCTCTCTCTCCCCCTCATGAGTTGTACAGTTGATTTATACCATATAGTTTTGTAAGTATTGCTGTTGAATTGGTTTGCCTTTTTATCCTTTGTCTCTCTATATTGGTATTCCCTTTCCCTTCCCTAGTTCCAATACACAAATATACAATATCCAAGGTACTATAATCAGTTTCAGTGATATAAGGGGTAAAACCATGAAAAAGAAATATGGAAAAAAAGTCATGGTTTCACATAGCATGTTAAAAATGACAACAATGACACACCATTTGTTTCCATGACTTGAAGTTAATTTTGCTTAGCATCATCTTATGTGTTCATATGGGCATAGCTATTGAGCTATTGTGATTGTCTGCTAGTGTTACGGGGTTCAAGGGAGGGGATTCCCTGTCCCTCCAAGAGTCCACCACCCAGAGACAGTCTCAAGCAAAAAGATGGGTTTATTGGAGAACCAAAAAGCCAACTGACTGGCCAGGGACGTAGCATAGACTCGGAAGCTGAAACTGCAACCGCCAACAGTCCTCAAGCTGGGGTTTATCAAGGTAAAAGCTTAGCACAGATGTAGGGGGTTGGTGCAGGGGGTAGAGCAGCAACAAACAAGGAAGCCATTTACAGAAGCAGAATTTTGAGGTCAGGTTGACCTAATACACTCCCCCCCAACATTTCCTACCATGTTTCCCTAGTCAAAATGGAGTCAGCTCTACTCCCTACAACACTAGGATTCTCCTACATGTTTACTAATTATTCAGAATGAGGGAAACCATTGAGTCCATGTTTCTTTGCCATAGGATCTTATTTTCAAAAGGCAAGACTAAATAAACATATGTGTTTATAAAAATGTGTTTTCAGTCCTTTGTATAACCTGAATGAGAAATTCCACTGAGGAGTAACTTCTAGGAGAGAACCAAAATTCCTATTAGCAACTTGAATCAATTCTGGCATGAAAATCAAAATAAACCCCTCTAATCTGAAGTTTGATGTTGAAGGACAAATTTCTTTTCAACGTCTTAAATTGAAGATCTGTAGAATAGACATTTACATTAATCAATATGTGGGGCTGTGGAACCAGAAAAACTGCTGTACATTTTTATATCACAGTCTGAACATTTTACTCTAAAACTGGTGCCCTTGTGCCAGTTTCATCTCCAAGTTTCCCATTTTCTTCATGAGCCTTTCACTAGTGTGAAAAAGATGGATAATACATGTTTATTTCCTAGTAGAATCAGGATAAGTGATTACCTTAGTGTGCTGTGTAACTTCTTTTTATCATCTTCCTACTTCCTGGGTACAAGTGGTTAGAGAGCTGAATGCAAGCTCCTCCCTCCCTTTCTGAGTCTCAGGGACTACTTCCCCTAGAACAGTTACCTCTCCAACATAAAGACAGCAGGAAGGCTCAAGTTTCTCAGCAACTTCTTCACTATTGTACCAACTTCCTAGTGTATTTTCTCTTTTCCTTTCTTCTTTAACTCATTCATTTCTTAGGCTCCTTCTTCATCTGTCCAATGATTTTAATTACTTTTCTTGGAATCTCTTAAAAATGACCAAACACACAAGGTGAGGAATCCCTTAGAATCTTTGTTCTTAATGGTAAGCTTCCAGCATAAAAGCTTGATAGATTGCACCCATGTAAGGATGCTAGATTCTAGAACACAATGTATGAAGATGCTGAGATAAGTATCAAGTAATTATTTGAAGAACAAAAACGGAGAAGAAAACTTTTTTACCAATTCATTTGTAATGTGATGTACACTATATATTTAATTTATATCTTGATGTTCTTTATTCTGACTTTGTAATATTTGTAGTGTTTCCGAATTGTTGGAACTTTATGAGGAAGATCCTGAAGAAATTCTCTATAATCTTGGATTTGGACGAGATGAACCAGATATTGCTTCTAAAATTCCTTCCAGATTTTTTAACTCATCATCATTTGCAAGAGGGATAGATATTAAAGTATTTTTAAGTGCTCAAATGCAACGGATGGAACTAGAGAACCCAAATTATGCTTTAACAAGTAAGGTTTTTAAATGTTAGCATATGTGATTTTTAAATTTTCTGTATCTACAATGAGAGGGTTTTATTATTGAAGGCTTAATAACTTTTAGGAATAGCATTGGAAAGTTAATGATAGACTAATGAAGCACAACTATTTTATTCTGAGGTTTTGTTATATAATCGATAGATTTTTAACTTACCCCCCCCTTTCTTCTCTCATTTAAGCATTACCACAGTAATATTATAAGCAGAACCTTGTGACTTATCTTCATTTTGTGTTCCTTGAAGAAAGAAAGAAGTAGAGGAGGGGCCTTGTTAATATTCAATGAGCTAGTCAATCTCAGGTCTCGACTGCAAATCTAAAGTAGCTTGGCCAATTTGGCTGTTTTACTCATATTTTTGCTTGACTTCTCTCTGCTGACTAGTGTTTCTAAACAGAATGCCCCACAGTTGTTGTTGGATCAGTTTTAAGGGCTTAGTACCCCTCTGTAGAGGTAAGAAATACATACTAATGTATTTTCTTAGAAAACATTGGAAATCGCTTGTGGGAGTCTAATACATAAATATAAATAGCTGTAGTTCAACAGCTAGTTTTATTTTATTTAGTTGCATTTTATTCAGTATCGTTACCATGCTTTATGCTTATTCATGATTCATTTAAAAATTTTCCTCTTTCTAAAGTTAGAGAAAGTTTACATCAGTAAAAATAGGATTTCATTATTCTTGCGATCTATGTTCACTTAGAATTCTAAACAGTAGGTTTGGATATATGTGTATGTAAAAACATATGTACTTCTAATTCATTTTTTTGTTGTTCTTTTTGTTTTTGGTTGTTTTGTTTTGTAGGTCGTTTTCGACAAATTGAAGTGCTTACTACTGTGGCCAATGCATTTTCTTCTTTATATTCCCAAGTCTCTGGGACTCCCTTGCAGAGAATTGGAAGTATGTCCTCAGTGACCTCTAACAAAGAGACAGACTCTCCTCCACCCTTAACTCGAAGTAACACTGCCAATCGTCTAATGAAAACACTATCAAAACTGAATTTATGTGTCGATAAAACAGAGAAAGGAGAAGGTAGCAGTGCTTCCCCTTCAGTTGAAAAAGGAAAAATTCTCAGTGTTTCCATGACTGAAGAAAATGGCAATAAAAATGATCCAAAGTCTCAAAAAGTGATAAAGAAGAAGGACTCTTCTTCTATGCTGGCTACTGTTACAGAAGAAGTCTTAACTAGTTCTACAGCACTTACTGAGAATGCTGAGGCTGACAGACTTTCTGATATAGCAAATAGTAATAATCAAGAAAGGGAAAGTGAACAAAGCAAAGAAAGTCACCATGAGAGTAAACTGCATCAGAAGTCTGAGGTTCCAGAATCTGACATAGGTAGTGATTTGAATGTGTCCAGTCACAGTGAACTGGAAATCAGCAGTGAGCTGAAAAATGTCCATATGTCCACATCTGAAAAAGAGCCTTGTGCCCCACTTGCCTTTCCATCTATAAGAAATATAATGGCACAGCAGAAGGATTCTTTTGAAATGGAGGAGGTAGGTAAAAAGTGTATTGAGACCAGTTCTACATATGGTATGACTAGCCTGGTCATAGAACTCTGTGATGTTGAGCCCTCTAGCTCTTTCACTACTATCTGATACCAGACCTGACTTGCCTTTTCTCTTGAGTGTAAGCTTTTGAAGTTTGAGAAAGCCTTGAGAGACCATGTTCAAAGTCATATCTGTGAATTTGGTGAATATGTTAGGTACTTGCAGGGGAAGGATAGGGAATCTCCAGTAAGTGGCTTTGCAAGACCCTAAACAGCATGTGGTAACTTATTCTTACCCAGTGTAATTGTTGCTTGCTAACCTAAAATTTGAGTTGGACATGATAAATATATTCTTTTTGATGAGGTTCAACTCAGACTCCTTTAGGATAACAGGAACTTAAGAATTAGATCTGTATAAGCAACTAAAGTTGGTTAAGCACCTACCTAGTGGGAGGCACTGTGCAGGCCCTTGGAATTCTGTATCATCTGTCAGCCTCAGAAGGACACAGTGATATCTAATGTGACTTTGAAACTGGTGAAGCTTTGTGGCTATGAGATACATCACATGCAATCTTTCTCTTGAAAACTTATTCACAAAATTTTGCTTTGTTGATAGGTCACAGTAGTTTTAGAATCACAGTAGTTTTAGGGGATGGAAAAATAGGATAAATTCTGACTATAAGTGTCCTCTTTGCTGAGTGCGCATCTTTTCTGTCAGGGAAGCTTTTTTTCCATTTACTGCAGTTTCAGTTGCTGATGTTGCTATTGGCCTTCCTTGTAGTCTTTGAATATGCATTTTGATACTTTACACCAAAAAGTGAAAGAAAAAGGTGAAGAACTCTTTGGAGCATTTTACATTTTCTTGGAAACTTCTTTTTCCTTTCTTCCTGTGTTTTATATTTCCACCTCATAGGAGTCCGAAATAATTTATTTTTTATCACAATTAGTGTGAACGAGGATTTAGGATAATGGCTTTGAAAGCTGTTCTTGTCCCATTTCACTAATTTTTGTCGGATTTTAAGTCTAAATTTGTTCTCTTAAGTTCTTGTCTTACCTGAGGCCCCTTGATAATTATATGTGCCAGTCAGCTCTCATACTTCAATACAACACTAGAATACAGAAGTTTATACAAATTATGCTAGGTGGTTAGATATTTTATATTGGGGACTCAGATGGAACAGCACTTCTACATGTGTTTTCAAATAAGCCAACGAAATTCTTTTTTCTAGAGTTCCTGAAATCTAATGTATAAACTTTGTGTGTCTGTGTACATATTGTTGATACTGTTTTTCTAAAAAAACTTGAGGTAATGTGAACAAGTCTTTTAAACATTTATGAAGTGCAAATTGATGGTCAATGACAGACTTTTTTTGCTCCCTCTGCTGGCAAAAACAGTTAATGAAAAAAATAATGAACTTGCTTGAAGTAAAAGATTACATATATTGGTGATTGAAGAGTAATGTTTAAAAATAATTTTTATTAATAGGGCAGAGTGCCATTTTTTGTTTTTTTTGTTTTTTTTTGCCAGTCCTGGGCCTTGGACTCAGGGCCTGAGCACTGTCCCTGGCTTCTTTTTGCTCAAGGCTAGCACTCTGCCACTTGAGTCACAACGCCACTTCTGGCCGTTTTCTGTATATGTGGTGCTGGGGAATCGAACCCAGGGCTTCATGTAAACGAGGCAAGCGCTCTTGCCACTAGGCTATATCCCCAGCCCCGCCATTTGTTTTTAATCCTAACATTTTGGAGGCTGAGATGGAAGATCATAAGTTTCTAGGCTAGGTAGGGAGACCTTGTCTCAAAAATGAAACAAAACAGAAAAAATAAATTGTCATTGTAGCTGCATTGTAAACAGGGGAAAATTTAAGGATAATGATTTTTTGTTCTTCAGATATATTTAAAATATGATTTTAAAAAACTCCTGGAATTGTGTTTTTAATCCCTTTGGGAGTTTTAAAGAAAGCTTGTAGAACAATGGATAAAGAAGGGAAATAATGTGTTATTTTAGTTTCCTCTTAAGCATAATTTGAATCATATTGACAGACGAAGAGAACAATCTTGTTGAAACAAACTTTTAGGTCCCATTCAAAGTAGCTTAATACCATTTTTTTTTTTTTGGACTCCCTTGGTTGAGGTTTGATTCCTGTTGGGAATGTTCTTTTTATATAAACAGTGAATAAATGTAAGTTAGACTTTCAGCCAGTTCTCAAGCACAGTATCTGAGCAGCTGCGTTGGGACACTAGGGAGGAGAAAAGTCTTCAGATTTGGCTCTTTGCGTAGGCAGGAGGTAAGGCCTGTAGTCACCAGGAGCAAATGGAGGAGGCAGTTAAACAGCCTAGAGACTTTTCAAGTAAAAGTTAACTTGCTTTATTAAAAATGTCTTAGAATGTTTCAAAATTTCAAAACTGTGTTCTTAAACTTTCTAGTTTTTTTATGTTTGTGTGCTTGTGGTGACAGAGTGGTTTTTATTCTTAATGCGTTAGATACTTCTGTGTTCATTAGCTTATTTTGAATACATATGGTAGCTCTTCAGAGCCATTAATTAGTAGCAAGAATGATTTACCGTTAAAATGAAGTGATCCTACCTAGGATAGAAGCTTGGCTCAAATTGTAGAGTGCCTACCTAGCAAGTACAAGGAAAGCCTGAGTTCAAAATCCAATATTGCCAAAGTGATCCTGCCTTTATAACCTTTCATCTTTCAAGTATTAATATATTAGAATATCTTCATTTGTATATTTTTGTATGTTGTGTAGTTTATTGTACTCTGCAAAAGAACTTCTGTTTAACTATAAATATTGTTGAATGTAGACACATTTTTTAAGCTACTAGGGTTATGTAACTTTCTAATTCTGACTTCTTTCTGATGCTGATTTAACTAATATCTTACTTTTAATCACTAGAATGTTAATTTTATATTTCTTTTCATTTATTGATCTGAGTTAAATTAACCCAAAGACAGTAAAGTATTTAATGAATTAATTGTCCGTTGGCCTTTCAGATTTGGTGTGTGTGTGTGTGTGTGTGTTCATCCTGGGGCTTGAACTCAGGGCCTGGGCACCATGTTCTGAGCTTTTGTGGTCAAGCCTAGTGCTCTGCCTATTTGAACCACAGTACCATTTATGACTTTTAAGTATTTAATTAGAGAAGAGGCTCATGTACTTTCCTGCCCAGGTTGGAGCTCCTCAGATCTCAGCCAGTTAAAACTCAGTGTGTTTGTTCACATGTGTATAAACCATGGGAGGATTCTTTAAGTTGAATTAAAAGTAACTACAAACAAATACTGAAAGGGATCTTTGATTCCTTTTCCTTTTGTTTTCTCTTTACAGATGAGAATATGTCCCTCCCCATTTAGCATTTATGTTTTGCTGATATCTTTCTAAGTGATATCTTACTCCTTTTAGAGGGGAGGGTCAATACTGGAGTTTGAACTGATAATCTTTAATTTGGTAAGCTAGGACTCTCCAAACCTGAGTCATGTCTTGAATCCTGTTTTTGCTTGTTACTTTTAGTCTCATTTTTTTTCTTTTTGCCTAAGGTTGGTCTTCATCTCTCAGCTCTTTTATTTTATTGTATTTTACTTTATTTTGGCTAATCCTGGGGCTTGAACTCAGGGCCTGGGCACTGTCCCTGAGCCTCTCTGTGCTCAAGGCTAGCATTCTACCATTTGTGCCACAGTGCCACTTCTGGCCTTTTCTGATTTTGTGGTACTGAGGAATCAAATCCAGGGCTTTGTGCATGCTAGGCAAGCACTCTACCACTAAGCCATATGCTCAGGTCTTAATCTTTTGCTCTTAGCCTCTTGAGAAACTAGGATTACAGGTGTGAGCCACCTGGCAGTTGTCATACTTCTTTTGATGTCAGTGCTTCAAAAGGAGGAAGAGGGAGGCAATGTAGTAGTAGAGGATGATTGTGAGGAATCTCTTGTGCATAGGTAGGACTACTTTAGGGTTTCAGAGTATCTTCACTAACTATGACTTAAAGGTTTTCTTCTTTATCTTTTTTTTTTTTTTTTTTTTTTGGCCAGTCCTGGGACTTGGACTCAGGGCCTGAGCACTGTCCCTGGCTTCTTTTTGCTCAAGGCTAGCACTCTGCCACTTGAGTCACAGCGCCACTTCTGGCCATTTTCTATATATGTGGTGCTGGGGAATTGAACCCAGGGCCTCATGTATACGGGGCAAGCACTCTTGCCACTAGGCCATATCCCCAGCCCGTCTTCTTTATCTTACAATAGAGAAAACATAATTATCACAGGTAATTTTTAAAAGCCATTCAGGAACTACATGAATAAGTCTAGGACTCATTTATTTTTACCGGCTATTTCTTTTTCTTTTTATTTTTTGGTTTTGTTTTTTTGCCAGTCCTGGGGCTTGAACTCAGGGCCTGAGCACTGTCCCTGGCTTCTTTTTGCTCAAGGCTAGCACTCTACCACTTGAGCCACAGCACCACTTCTGGCTTTTTCTATATATGTGGTACTGAGGAATCAGACCCACGGCTTCATGTATACGAGATGAGCACTTTACCACTAGGCCATATTCCCAGCCCAGCTGGCTATTTTTTTTTTTTTTGCCAGTTCTGGGCCTTGAACTCAGGGCCTGAGCACTGTCCCTGGCTTCCTTTTGCTCAAGGCTAGCACTCTGCCACTTGAGCCACAGCGCCACTTCTGGCTGTTTTCTATATATGTGGTGCTGGGGGATCGAACCTAGGGCTTTATGTATATGAGGTAAGCACTCTTGTCACTAGGCCATATTCCCAGCCCTCAGCTGGCTATTTTTTAATATACCATCTAGCTTCGCTATAGATCAGATTATTAATAGAATCAGACACTGGAGAAGCACTTTGTCATCTGATGAGTAGTCCCACAGAAATTCAGAAATCCTTTTCTTTGGATTTCTTTTGAGACAAAATAATTGTCCTTCCTAAAACTCTTAATTTTTACTTTTTTTCAAAATTAATTTTATCTAGTATGTACACAATGATAAGGATTACAAATGTCCTTGTAAACCTTTGAGGAAGCATTGTGTTGGAACATCCTTGCATCACTGTTTTACAGAACACCTATAGTTTTTGCACATAGAAGATGCATCCTAATGAAGAGACACATGACAGCAGTGAAGAAACTAAAGCAAGTGCATGTCACAATTGCAGAACAGTGATTTCTAAAGATTGAGCTCTGTGTATTCTAAAGCTGTCTCCACATCTTTAAATCCCGAAGTACTGAAACTAAGGAATTTTACTGTTTTGGTTCAATTTTTTTTCTTGAATTATTATGAAAAGTTTCAAACTTACCCAGAGATTTGAGAAAGCAGTATAATAAACATTCATTGCTCATCACTCAATTAAATTATATTGAGTTATTCATACATATAACAAAAGTTACCTTTTATTAAATGTATTAGAATGACCAAATGACTAGCTTTCTACCAAATGACCAAAGTTCTACTGAGCATTTGAAACCATTTAAACAGGGGAAATCCTATCATATGTTTTTGTATTTGCTTTTTAGCTATCTTGAATTTGACTGTGTTTTGCACAATTATAGACAATAATCAAAAGCTTAGAAGTAAACCAGCTGTCACAAGATGTAGTATTTGTCTGCAGTTGTTTATTGTGATTTTGCTAAATAAGAAGGCTAACCAGACAGCAGTAGTTTATTAGTAAATATGACCCAATTTTCAAGTGTTCCTCTCTTGTGGTTGATGGAAGACTTTATAATGAAATGAGAGAGAGATTTCTTTTTGGCCTGGAATAATAGCTTGAAGGATAGTACATTAAAAAAAAAACTAATTAAATGCATACATGTTTGTGTGATTAATTGTATTAGTCTAAGAAGGTAGTATATATGCTAATTCTAACTTTAAAAATAAGAGATTATGATTTGTTATGCCATAAGCTACGTTAAACTGATAGTCATTTAGATTTCGATTAGACTGTTTTGATCTGTGATACCTATTTTATTGAAAATTGTTTATAGTAGGCTGGGCTTGAAGAGCATCTAATAATAGGCCTTTTGTTGAATATAAAAATAAAATGCATTTTGTTCCTTTGCACACAACACAATGGTTTTCCTGTTGAACTTGTGTCTACTGCTGAATAATGTAATATGTAAGAATGATAGAACTTATTTTATATATCTGATTTATAGGTGATGGTTTTAAATAAGCACTGTGTTACTGTCTTTTGTTTTTTTAAGTTCATAAACTAATTCATAGAACTATGGTAAAAAAGTATCATGATTGAGAAATAATATCAATGTTTGACATTTTTTTTCAGGTGGCTTTCTTTTATTCCAATGGAATATTTCTTATTCTTAAACAGACTTATAGCTCAAAACAAATTAAGGTTCTACTGAATAGCTTTCTATTTGCCCCGATTCGTTCAAGCTTGAAAAGTTGTTTGTCTAGCTTTTTACTAGGATGTTTTTTTAATTCTTAAGTATTTATCATTACATTTTAGAGGAGGAAATTAGTACAACCTCTTCTATAAATATTTAATCTTGATATAGAGTTAGTTATATTGATATGGATTGTTTGTGGAATAGGGTGTGATTAGGAATCTGAAAATTCCTAAGTGATATATAGTTGTAAAGGTGGGAAAAGACAACTTGGTGGGGGATTGAAATTGACTGAATAGAATTTTTAGGAAGGTTTTTTTTTTATTATCAAACTGATGTACAGAGAGGTTACAGTTTTATACGTTAGGCTTTGGATACATTTCTTGTACTGTTTGTTACCTTGTCCCTCATTTCCCCCTCCCACCTCCCCCTTTCCTTTTCCAGTTCATTTACACCAAACAGTTTTGCAAGTATTGCTTTTGTAGTTGTTTGTCTTTTTTTTTTACCCTGTGTCTCCCGATTTTGGTATTCCCCTTCAATTTCCTAGATCGAATACCAGTATACACGGTTTCCAATATACTCAGATAAGATACAGAGATAGTGTAGGTACAACCACAGGAAGGGGATACAAGAAGATCATCAATAATAGAAGCGACAGTTACACATAGCACGTTGAAAGTAGTTACAACACTGATATAACAATCGTTTCCATAACATGGAGTTCATTTAACTTAGCATCATCTTATGTGTTCATAAGGGTATAGCTATTGGGCTCGTGATCCTCTGCTGTGACTTGCCTAAACCTGTGCTAATTATTCCCTGTAAGGGAGACCATAGAGTCCATGTTTCTTTGGGTCTGGCTCACTTCACTTAGTATAATTTTTTCCAAGTCCTTAGGAAGGATGTTTTTAAGACCTTTCAACAGTTCAGTTCTGTAATGAAACTTTGCCTTTCCACATGGATCTCTCAAATCTGTCTTAAAAGAACATTTTTACCAAAACTTAAACATGATAATCTTAACATTTCTTAAACATGATAGACATTTCATACCCAAACATCCAAGGAGTTTTAGAAACCACTTCAGTGGGTGCATAATAATCTGTTTTACAAATGTGAGGCTTATAATTGCCTTGAATTGTGTATCAGTCATTTGCCTGCTGTGGTACATGTGTTATCATTTTCCTCTAATTGAATCTACTATGGAGTTGAACATTTGAGAGCTTTTCCACATGGGCATCCTTTTCATCTGTAGCAACATTTTAGAAAAGTGTTAGTTTATACCTGCAGTAAGTTTTCTCTAGCTACTAAATTGATGGCTATTGCTAACTAGAAACAAGATTAACTTGTGAGGCAGTCTAAAAGGTTTGAGAGAAAATGACTTTATGGAATGCTCTCGCATATTTTAGTTTGGCTCAGTGTATTTTATCTAGTAAATGGTTATAATGACTTGAAATTCTTCTTTAGGTTCAGAGCACAGAAGGAGAAGTTCCTCATGTTCCTGCTGCTTGCCAGCTAGGTCTCACCAAATCCAAAAGAGGTAAGAATATCGACACCCACTAGTTCCCAAGCACAGTAGCTAAGTGTTGTCAGGTGATTTAAAAATGGAGTTCATCGGTCAATTTGGGGAGTTGAGAAAGTGTAAAAACATTAGGAACACCATGTAATTATGCTGGCCTTATTCTTTTGTTGTCTGTCTCTCTCTTTTTTTTTTTTTTTTTTGTATTTTCTTAAAAACTCTTGTGCCCTTAATTCATGAGTTTGCTTATCCTATAATGACTTTCTTACACAATCTTGTGTACTTTGAATACTTTAAAGTTCTGGGAAAGAGCAAAAGAGTAAGGTGCTTTTTACATTATTAGATTAGAACATGCACTTATGTTACTCATTTCTCATTTTCACTATTCAAACACAGCTTTTAAATACAATAAATAGAATGAATATACTTTGAGGAAAAGTCATCAATCTCTTAGTGCATTTAAACCTAGTTAAATAAATTCAAACTAGGGGTTAAGGGTGAATGGCCATAGATGCCGGTCTTCTCTTGAGTTAATAATTATTACCAAAGAACCTTTGAATCCATTCCTTCACTTTTAACTTGCAATCTGAACAAAAAGATGCCTGGTTTTTTATTTACCAAACTTTTCAGAGAGAGAGAAGTTAAATGACCACTGAAGGTAGGACTATTTTTAGAACTTACACATGTTGAGCCACCCTGTTTGCTTTTAAAAAAAAACACAAAGATTTATATGTATGTTCCTAGAATAGGAAATTACATGTTTCCTCCAGATCTCTGAAATTACTTCATAACAGGTGATTTGCATGTGATTTTCTCTCATTTCAGTGTGACAATAGGGAACAAGAGCCTTATTCTGTGAAGTCACCACAGTTCTATTCAGATACAAAGTGAGCTTTCCTACTTAGTTTTCATCCCTTAATAAGTCAATAAGTATATTTTTGTGCTCCTCAGCTACAAGGCAGAGTGCATGGAAATTAAGGAGTCTTTACTATAATGAATAGACAGATAATACATTGAGAAAGCATTTTGCCTGTATTGAAAGGGAGATTAAGAGATTTGTAGAGCAAGTTCTTGAGTGGTGGGAAAGTTGGAATATGATTTGTATTCCTGTCTGGGTTTTTCTTACCTATTCTGGATCTCTTATTTCTCATGATATGAGCATAAATTCTACCACTGTTGTGAGTCATACTTTTCTAATTTAACAGTGAAGTGCCTGCATGAGAGAGAGAGACAAGGAAGAATTTCCCATTGTAGTCCTTTTTGGAAAATAGCCTTTCAAATTTTGATTACATGATACATAATATCTTAGATTAATCAGAATTTCAAAATTGGAATCATTGGTAATTCATTTGCTTTTCAGATATAATAAAAAACACATACAATATTTTAATAGGATTTACAATGTTAAAATTCTCTTAATCTCAATTACAGTCGGAACATATTTACCAAAACATAGAAGTTTAGTGACCTAACTTGTGTCCTAAACTAATGTCAATTGTATATTGTTTAATATAGTGAAAGAAGTCCAACATTTTTCTTAACTACAGAAGGCAAAATTTAGAAAAGAATATACAAGTTTCCTTGTTCATTTGTCACCCTTCCTCCCTTCCACCCTCCCTGCTCCCCTCCCTCCTTTCTTCCCTCCCTCCCTCCCTTCCTGTCTGTCTTCTTTTATGCCTGTCCTGGGGCTTGAAGTCAGAGCCTGGCTACTGTCCTCTAATACCATACCACTTGAGCCAGAACTCCATTTCTAGCTTTTTAATGGTTAATTGTATGGTAAAGTCTCAAGGACTTTCCTGCCCAGGCTGGCTTTTAACCATGATCCTTATGTCTCAGTCTCCTATGTAGCCAGGCTTACAAGGGTGAGCTACTAGTACCAGCCTTTTTGTTTGCTTACCATATTAAACAAAGTTTCCAGATTTCAATTTGTGTGCTACTTAACATTTCCTCCAACTTCCTAATTGTAACTTAAAAATAATACTTTGTATCTTCTGAACAGAATTGTAATTCTTCTTACTGTTTTCTATAAAGTACTGGTTTGTTTTGTGTGTGTGTGTGTGTGTGTGTGTGTGTGTGTGTGTGAGAGAGAGAGAGAGAGAGAGAGAGAGAGAGAGAGAGAGAGAGAGAGAGAGAGAGAGAAATGCCTGAAGAGCCTAGTTGTTATTTATATGACTTATTTTATCTTTTTACTTTTGGAGATAGGGTTCTACTATATGGTTCATACTAGTCTTTGACCTGAGATCCTTCTGCTTCAGCCTTCTAGTACTGAGATTATGTACTACCACTCCTGGTGTGATTTACAGTTTACAAAATAGTTTTACCTATATTCTACTTAGCTACTGAAGTAGCACAGTGAGACAGAAGAATCACAATCCCATTTTGAAGAGCAGATAAGTTAGTTACTGCTAACTTAAGCAGAAACTTACAAGGCCTCTTTGGAAAGAATGACAGTGCCCCACACTGCCACTGGAAATTTAAGTACAGTCCCTACCACGCAACTTGGGTGATGTCAGAGAGGACACAGCTGTGAATGGAACTGGCACAGACCTTCCTCTTAAGTATTTGTCAGAGCCCAGTACTGTGTGTGGCTTCTTGCCCAACCTGATAGGCACTTTCATTTGTAAATCATTTTTGTGGCTCCTTAGTTCTGTTGTTCCATTATGAAAATAGTGGTCAGTGATTCATTCAGCAAACATTTGTAGTGTCAGCTTTTTTGACATACTGGAATATGAAGGATAAATAAGGTTTCTGCCTTAAAGCAAATAGACATGGAACACATTGTGGCCTAAGGTGTAAATAAATTTCTAATTACTACAATGCCCAATTAGTTCTGATAACAATTTATTTCAATTCAGAAACATAATTATTCCAGTTTACCTAGCTTTATCAAGAATAGGAAGTAACGTCTTGTATTTCATGATGCAATCTTAGTAATATCAAGTAACATTACTGGACTATTCTAAATTTCTAATGGAAAATGATTACTACATTCCATATTAAATCTGAGGCTAGAGTGGGATGTAGTTTCTTTCAACTCAGGTAAAATTTTAATTGACTTGGGATCTTATTCAGTCATTTATTTAGTTCTTTATTTATAGTTTGATCTCAAGTGGACATGAATTAGGTAAGGACACTTTCGTAGCCTGTTGCTTTTGAGTTTAGTGGCAGAAAATGAAGGTTTTATAATATGAACTATGTTAAATATTAATCAAGTCTGTTTGACTTTTAGGCAGTTGTTATGAGAATTGTTTCATAACAAAATTGCCTCAGTGGAAACATCAGAAATGTTTTAAATATCCCTGCATTTTAAATTATTTAGTTTATTGGTCTTAATTTTATTCTTTTTTAGTAGTAAGATGCATATGTAATATATATATATGTTCTATATTTAAATTCCTAGTCACTTCCTAAATATCTTTACAGATTTGTATAGTGTAAATGGTTTACTTTGAAACTTCTATGTTTTATTAAAACAGTTTTATTTCAGCTAATTTGCCTCTAAGGATAAGACAGTAATTGGATTTATCAAGACACACTACAATTAGAGCTTAACTAAAAACTGAATCTGATAGAAAAATATGATCTAGTTTCTACTGGAACTTGTTACTTCCTAAGAATTGTCGACTACTACAAGCAGTGCATACTGTCTAAGAAACAATCAGTGTTGTATGTCTTTTATCTACTGGAAATCTTAGCCATTATGATACTGCCCTTCTCAAAGCCTGCTTCATGGTCTTTACCAACAGATCATCTGTTACGCACTGCAAGTCAGCACTCTGATAGCAGTGGCTTCGCGGAAGACCCTGCAGACTGCCTCTCCCTGAATCACCTCCAGGTAAAACTTCCTGCTGTCATAGACACAGTAACACTCCTGTCTTAAAGTAATTTTCAACATATGTATTTCAGGTCTCAAACTGTCTTGAACTTTATTTTTCAAATAACAAGCCTGAAATTTATGGAACATAGATGTTATTTAATGCTTTGACTATAGATTTTAGGTTTCAATTCTTTTATATTTTGTGGATTTTTTTTTTTTTTTTTTTTGCCAGTCCTGGGGCTTGGACTCAGGGCCTGAGCACTGTCCCTGGCTTTTTCTTGCTCAAGGCTAGCACTCTGCCACTTGAGCCACAGCGCCACTTCTGGCCATTTTCTGTATATGTGGTGCTGGGGAATCGAACCCAGGGCCTCATGTATACGAGGCAAGCACTCTTGCCACTAGGCCATATCTCCAGCCCCTATTTTGTGGAATATTTTAATAAAATTCTTCATAATTTAATTTGGTGTCATCAGTAAAGATCATTACTGTATTTATGAGCCAATGGCTCACACATATAATCCTAGCTACTAGGAGGCTGAGATGTGAAGATGGCGGTTCAGAGCCAGCCTGGTCAGACAAATCCTAGAGATTTATCTCCCAACAACAAAAATCAATACCAGAAGTGAAAGCATGAATCAAATGGTGGTAAAGCTTCAGTGATGAGTGGATTTAGTCAAGCTAGAGTGTGAGGAACTGAGTTCAAACCTTAGATGTGGAAGAGAAAAGAAAGGAAACAAAAAAGCACGATGATTTCCTTTTGGAGTGGAGGGGCAGTAGTGATGGGCGGAGATAGAAAAGCCTATAGGTGTGAGAGGACAATGGTCCAATTCCCTCTAAGTCCTTGTTGTAAGGAGAAGAGAGTGTTGAAGGAGAATTAAGGGAAAGAAATGTCTGAAATCTTTTCTGAGCAAGTTAGAGAGTGGTTCATGGTTGTTCATCAGAGGCAGTAAAAGTGTTCTTATTGGCACCAGGAGTGCAGCCATGGAGGTAGGCAGTGAAAGTTTGAGTGTATATACCCACTTGATATTTTTTTAATGCTGACACTTTTGTCTTTTGTCTTGTACCTATTCTTTTGCAGGTCCACGAATCCCTGCAAGCCATGGGAAGTAGTGCTGACAGTTGTGACAGTGAGACAACAGTCACATCATTTGGTGAAGACCTTGTTACTCCAACAGCACAAGACCAGCCTTATTTCAATGAGTCAGAGGAGGAGTCCATCACCCCTCTTCAGAAGGGGAGAGTGAAAGCAACACCCTTTACTGACGAAAGAAGGTCAGAGAGCCAAGATCTCCCCCAGGGCGAGACTGTGGAGCACACAGAAGACAAACAGTCCACCAGTCCAAGGGCTCCAATTCCTGAAATTACGGAAGTAGATGAGGATTTGTCTCTAGTACATAGAGATCTCCTGAGGGATGCAAGCGGGGAAAGTGATGTCGACAAAGGCAGTGAATGTGAGTTTGCGCAGTACACCACACACCATATTCTGAAGTCATTGGCTTCTATTGAAGCTAAATGTAGTGACATCAGCTCTGCTGATACAACTATGCCCCCCTCTTCTGTGGACAGAGTTAATACAGCCTTGCAAAGAGCACAAATGAAAGTCTGCAGTCTGTCTAGTCAAAGAGTAGGACGTAGCCTGATAAAATCAAAAGATCTGTTAAAACAAAGGTACTTACTTGCAAAAGCTGGCTATCCTCTAAGAAGGTCTCAGTCTTTACCTACCACCTTATTGAGCCCTGTCAGAGTGGTGTCCTCTGTCAATGTCCGGTTGTCTCCAGGGAAAGAGACTAGATGCAGCCCACCTTCCTTCACCTATAAGTACACCCCAGAAGAGGAACAGGAATTGGAGAAAGGAGTGACTGAGCATGATGGCCAGTCTTTAGTTAAATCCACAATTTTCATCTCTCCATCATCTGTGAAGAAAGAAGTCCCTGTGAGTGAAGAGGCTCCATTGGAACAGAGCCGTCATGGGAGGACTGCTTCTTGTCCATGGTTGTTGGCTCCAGGACCAATATCCCAGTCCACGTGCTCCCTTCATTCTATGCAATCTGAGTGGCAGGAGCGGCCGCTGTGTGAGCACATGAGAACTCTGAGCACTCACAGTGTCCCCAACATATCCGGTGCTATGTGTAGTGCCTTCACCTCCCCATTCGGATGTCCTTACTCTCACAGACATGCGGCCCACCCATACCGAGCATGTTCCTCGAGTCCTCCTTCTGCCTTAGAGATGCAGCTGCGACGAGTGCTGCATGACATCAGAAACTCACTGCAGAATCTTTCACAGGTAGGAGGAAAACTGGACCTTTTAAAACTGAGTGTCTCTTATTCACTGAAAATCCATCAGGCCTAAGCTTCCTCAACTTCTTTTCCTTATGCTTCAACTTAACCAATACCTGCCCTTCTCTTGTACTCTTTTCCTTCTGTTTGGGGGGAAAGGTAACTTAACAGGGAAGAAAGGAAAGTGCTCAGAATCTCCTTCCTTTCCTAGATGATTTTTCCTGTTCAGTCAGTATTTACTTTATTTCAGACTCTCCTTGTCTTTTTCTTAGTCTAGAAATTTTAATTCCTATCTATTATTAAAAATGCATTTCCTCTCAGAGTCCTTAGTCCTTTTCTCTGCTATTTGGACATGCTGACCACTTCTTCCTCCTCTTAAGTTTTCTCCCCATTGGCTTCAGTGGCACCATATTCTGCTGATTCTGCTCCTAGCTCTGTGACTAAGCTTTCCCTTCACCTACTGACCTCTGATGCTGGCTTCCTGGTACAGAATTAGTCTACTTCCATGGGTTCAAAGACTGAAACTACTCCAAGAGAATCAGGTAAAGTATGAATTGAAAGTGCATGCTACCTTTTATTCAACATAAAATGGTAGAAAGTCAGCCACTTTAGAAGTACATTCAGAGAGTAGTGAGTTTCTAAATCATAGTGAAGATATACCTTCTTTTAAACATGGGTTTAATCCTTACAACATCTGTTTCTAATGGTCTGTAGTCTAACCAGGGTACATGTATTTCTCCTTTCCTTCTTCCTAAGAACCCTAGTTCTAGCTGTGACTGATAGTAACCTTTTTTTCTGTGAGGATGTTCTCCGGAGGCTTGAGCACTTGGCACCTTTTTAGACTTATAGACTTCCTCATTGTGGATATCCTTCTAATACCTCAGCTGATCAGTGTCTCACCCTTCTTGCTCAGGTGCAAGTTTTAGTAAAACTAAAAATCAAGGTTCTCAGAGGTTGTGCATTGATAAAGATCTGTACGGAACACTTTGTGGTGTCCCCTCAACCCTGTCTTGTGGCTCTAAATAGTTGTGCATTCCTGGTGATCTCCCATGCCACTTTATTGGGGAGGGAGATTCTTTCCTTCCTTCTTCCTTCCCTCCCTCCCTCCCACCCTTCCACCTTCTCTCCCTCCTATCTTTCTTCCCTTCCTCCTTCCTTCCCTTCTTCCCTCTCTCCCTCACTTCCTCCTTCCCTTCCTCCTTCACTTTCTCCTTCCCTTTGTCTCTCCTTCTTTTTCTTCCGGTTCATTTTTTTCTTACCTAGAATACCTATCCTGGCCTTCCTTTGCATAACCAAATCCTAACTCAGCTCAGATCTCAATACTTACCTAATCTGAATTTTTGGTTGTTTCCATTAGAGCATCCACTCCATTAACATTATTGTTATTATTATACCTTTTTTTATTCTTGCCTTGTGAGAACATTTGAAGGCCAGTATCTTTACTGGTTAAAGTCATGACATGTAGCAGGTGTGCACATGTCTAAGACAGTGAACTGTGGTTACTTGTCTAGCTGTCCAGCCACATCACTAGTTACTGTTAATATGATTATGGTATTTGGAAGTACTTATACATTTTGAGTTTCACTTCTGCTTTCATACTCGTCAAGGGAAGAACTGTCAAACATAGATAAGAGCTGTATGTATTCCTTTTCCTCTTTCTCCTCTCAAATCAATTAACTTAAACCCACAGTAGCAAAAAGTAATCAGTAGCACTGGGGACTGATTCCGTCTGTTTTCAGTGTCAAGACTTCATGATTACAGTAGGAAAACCTTAAATTTCTCCTTCACACTTGAGTAAACTTGGAGCTAAGTCATATTGCTATTGGCTTTTAATCCTGCTTTTCTTTGCTTGAAGTACCCTATGATGAGAGGACCTGACCTATCTGCTCCTCCGTATAGCACTCCAAAGTCATCTGTTCTACCTCTGTATGAAGTAAGTTCTCCCTAAACCTGTGTATTGTCAAATACTTGGTATAATCTAGAGATACAATTTCTATTGTTGTTGGTGGTGGTGGTCATGGGGCTTGAACTCTGGGTCTGGGTGCTGTCCCTGAGCTCTTGAGCTCAAGGCTAGTGCTCTACTAATTGAGCTACAGCACCACTTACAGTTTTCTGGTGGTTAATGAGTTAAGAGTCTCACGGACTTCCCTGCTTGAGCTGGCTTTGAACCACAGTCTTCCAATCTCAGCCTCCTGAATAGCTAGGATTACAGGCATGAGCCACCAGCTCCTGACTAGAGATATAATTTTATCTCATTACATTTTAGAATACTTTTCAGGAGCTTCAGTTAATGAGGCGGAGCCTGAATTTGTTCCGAACACAAATGATGGATTTAGAATTGGCAATGCTGCGTCAGCAAACCATGGTTTATCATCATATGACAGAGGAGGAAAGGTAAAAGTTCATTGTTTCCTTACATAACTTGGAGTTTTTCCTTCTAAGAAACAGTTCTTAACTTAGATTTTTAAAAATTAGGTTTAAATTCTACTTCTGTGTTCTGTGTTTTCTTTGGAAACCAGTGTAGATGAGAAGGAGACACACAGGGTTTTGCTGTCACCTTCTGTGCTTAGTACATTGATGATGAGCTTTGGAGGCCTCTTTCTAGTATGTGTGGGATAGTTAGAGGCTCAAGGACCAAACCCCCATTTTCGTAGCACCTCTTTCTACTGTGTGAACTTAAATATCATATAATGTACATTCTGGTAACTGATGGCAATTGTAGAAAGTTTTGTGAGTGAGAACTCCCAAACAGCTTTTTCCAAATTTTATGTCTGTCACCACACTGACAGGTATGAAGTTGATCAGCTACAGAGTTTGAGGAATTCTGTCCGAATGGAACTGCAGGACTTGGAACTGCAGCTTGAGGAGCGTCTGCTGGGCCAGGATGAGCATCTCCGAGCCATGCGGGCACCTTCACCCTTCCGCTCTGCAGCACTTGGGGTATGCCACCTTGGGTTGAGGGAATTTTCTCTAGATTTGTTTATAATGCTCAATGTAATTTGCACCATTGTTTTTAATGGCAGTAGAAGGAAGCATAATTGTTTTAAGAAACTTTACACATCAGTTTTATGTACAAATTGTGATCATTTTTCAAATAATTAGTGTATTCAGAAATAAGTGCTAAAAAGATCAATGCAAAATTTCAGAGTTTTCAAAAGTAAAATAATGAATTAAATAAAGTATGACTAATGAAAATTGGAATCACTGTATGTGACTCCAAAAAACATATATCTCACTCTTTCTTCCCCCTCCTTTTGTGTTGAAATGAATGACTCATCTGTAAACTTTTTCTTTCAATTGTTTTCCATTCTTAATTTTGCTTTTTTTTTTCTTTTGGTGGTCATGGTGTTTGAACATAGGGCCTCATGTATGCTGAGTGCTAAGCATACCTTCTACCTCTAACTACACTCCACACTCCTTATTCCTTATGCTTGCTTATTTTTTTTTAAGGACTCATGAAGTTTTTTTTATAGAAAGCATGTGAAAATCTAGATAACAGAAGCATCATTTATCTGGTCATGGTTGTGCACAGCAGCCATAGTCCCAGATCTTTGAAGGCTAGTACAGGAGAATATGAGGCTGGAGACCTGCCTGAGCTAGACCACATAGTGAGAACCTTATCTCAAAAATTGTCCAATGCCTAACGTGTGAAACTGTAACCTCTCTGTACATCAGTTTGATAATAAAAATTTGAAAAAAAATCATCATCCTTATTTTACATACTTTTCATTACAAATCAGATATTTTTCCATGAGGTTTGAACTTCAACATTACAGTCTTAATTTTTCAACTTGTAGAATGTTATTTTCAATTGTTTCACATGGTTTTGTAGAATACATGTATTGTATATGTGCATATACATGTACCGCATATGCATATATGTGGTGTAGAATAAGAATGTATGCGTACATACAACTAGTATTCTATATAATTAATTCAGATCGTTCTCTGTAGTTCAATACATCATTCTTAAAAATATGTGCTGGTGAGAACAGAGCATCAGAATATTTTCTGTGCACCATGTGGTGTCAGACCTCACTTACATGAACACATACGATTCCATGATAGCTGAACATGACCTTTGTGATATGAAGTACTATTTCAGGGAAAACCAGTTAATTTAATATAGAGTACTTGCAGTGTGAAGAAACATATCTCCATGTAAGCATGTCCATGTTCTTACCTCCGCAGGGTATGTGTGGCAGTAGGAGTACTGATAACTTGTCCTGTACTTCTCCTCTGAATGTAATGGAACCAGTAAGCCTCTCCTCTTAATTCACTGGGAAAGGAAATGATACATATCTTAGAAATAGAAAGTTTTTCTATTTGGATGAAATATAGGACTTTTAAATATAGAACTTCATATACTAAATTCATTAAAAGATTGCTGCAGCTGGTCACTGGTGGCTCAGACCTGTAATCCTGTCAGAATGATGAGACCTGAAGATCATGGTTTGAAAGTGTGGCTCAAGTGGTAGTGTGTCTTCAGCAGAATAACCTAAGCAAGATTGTGAGGCCCCGAGTTCAAATCTCAGTACTCAAAGGTGGGCGGGCAGTGAAAGGACCACTTCTGAAGTCCATAGCCATCATAAACTTACTACAATACAAGCTTAATTGGAGTACTGATTTATATTTATTACCTCAAGGAAGAGGAGATAATATGCTGTGCAACAAAAATAATTTATACTCAAAAGGAAATCCAGATCTAATCCTTTAGATAGTTTCTATACAATGACTGCATTTTGAACAAAATCTTGGTTATTTATTAAAAGCTTAGATAAATTAGTTCATTTGAGAGCAAAGCATTATGAGTAACTACTTACTTTTTTTATTAGTTTCTCTTTCTCACAAACAATTTGGACACCATGTGGTAACAAGTAAAATTGCATTCCACTATATGTTTTTCTTACTCATTTTATAGTTTGAGCTTCTTGTGTATTTAAATCTACTGCTTTTATAAATACGATTGTATAGTTACTAAGTTAATGAAGGAGATTTTTGGCAGTAATAACAGCTAGGAGCTTAACCCATGCATTGTTATTGCAAATCTTAATTCCAAAAGACAAGACTAACAATATTTTTCTGATCTCTAGGTCACTGAACTGATCCAAGAACAGTCATACCTGAAGACTGAATTGGGTTTGGGAATGAGGGAAATGGGATTTGAAATTCCTCCTGGAGAAAGTTCAGAATCGGTTTTCTCCCAAGCAACGTCAGAATCATCTTCTGTATGTTCTAGTCCCTCTCATGCCAACAGAAGAACTGGAATGCCTTCTGGTGACTTGGGGAACAGACCCAGGGCCCACTTAGCCAGGAAGAAAGTGTTCCGAGCATCAGTGGCTCTGACCCCAACTGCTCCTTCTAGAACAGGCTCTGTGCATACACCTCCCGATGTGGAAAGTTCTGAGGATGCTGGAGCAGCTGAAGAAGCCTCACATCTTGTAGGACCTAACTCCAAGTTAGAAGATCAAGGGAATGTCCCACTAATGCCAGCTGCTGAGGAAATGCATAGGAATGTGGAGGAGGAAGATGAGTTGCAGCAAGTCATACGGGAGGTGAGTGAAATCTGCATTTACCTCATTTGCATAGGTGTTATAGAGGACTGTATCTGAACATCAACTATTGGTAAGATTCTCTGATACACAGTATTCAGTAATTTTCAGAGAGCTTCCATAATAACTTTCCCATTGATCTGCTTCATATCTGTTGATATATTTGTAATGGCACTTTTGTAAGTTTCATACTTCACTGTGAAATAATTTCAACTCTGCACTCACTGTGATGATAAAGGTGTTCATAAGGTTTGAAGTAGATAAACATGTGACAGAATATTTGAACCTCTCATTCCTACATGTGTAGAATGAGGATTACAGTTTTTATTTCTTCCAAACTTATAAGCTATTATTTAATATTTCAGTTGGCATGAGAAAATGGTGATGTGATTTTAGTAAGTTTAAAGAACTTGACAAACTATTTACTTTTGTGGTTGGGGAAGTATGGAAGCTTTATGAGTATAGATTGAAATACTATATGAAAAGATGGTTTGCCCTGGATTTTAACAACATAAGAATCATTAACCACAATTAGAGGCGAAAAGGACTACAAAACCTTACAATGAAAGCTAGTAGTCAGCAAAGGATAACAGGGTAAATGTGTATAATTACTGTTTGTGTTAGTATTTCTATCACTGAATAAAACATCCTAAAGGAAGAAAGGTTTATTTTGGCTCATGGTTTCAGGTTTTTCAGTTTATAGTCACATGACTCCATTATTTCTGGGCCTGTGGTGAGGTGTAGAGGGCATGATGTAGCAGAGCTGTCAATCTCATGGCAAGTGAACAGAAGGACAGGGAAGAAAGACAAATTATATCTGTGAGAGTATGTCCTCAAGTACCCACTCTTCCCAACTAAGTGCCGCCTTTTAAGTTTCCATCACCTCTCAGAAGCCCATGAAATTATTCCCTCATCAATCAGTTAACCTGTTATTGAAATCAGAGATCCTGGGATCCAGTCACTTCCCAGAAGTTTCATCTCTGAACATAGTTGTATTGGGGCCAAGCCTTCAGCACATGGGCCTTTCACATACTTTAAATTTAAACCATAGCACTGTTTTTGGGAAGGAGTTCAGTTAATAAGAATAATAGTATACGTCATTTTAAAAAGTAGAGCTCTATAGATAACTTTGACAAATCACACTATTCTTTTTGTTTCAAAAGCTAGTAGAGTACACCAGGTGAAATGATTCATGTTGATTTTTTTCTCATTTATTGTCAAAGTGATGTACAGAGAGGGTACAGTTTCATACGTGAGGCATTGGATACATTTCTTGTTCTGTTTGTTACCTCCTCCTCATTTCCCCCTTCCCCTTTCTCTCTCCTCCCATGAGTTGTTTAGATGGTTTACACCAAACATTTTTGCAAGTATTGCTTTTGTAGTTGTTTGTCTTTTTGTCCTGTGTCTCTTGATTTTGGTATTCCCTTTCACTTTCCTAGTTCTAATACCAGTGTATACAGTTTCCAATGTACTCAGATAAGATACAGTGATAATGCAGGTACAACCACAGGAAGGGGATACAAGAGGATCATCAACAATAGAAGCTAAGGTTTCACATGGCATGTTGAAAATAATTACAACAGTGATATATCACTCGTTTCCATAACATGGAGTTCATTTCACTTAGCATTATCTTACGCATTCATAGGGGCATAGCTATTAGGCTCTTGTGATTCTCTGCTGTGACTACCCTAAACCTATGCTAATTATTCCCTGTGAGGAAGACCATAGAGTCCATGTTTCTTTGGCTCTGGCTCAATTCACTTAGTATAATTTTTTTCCAAGTCCTTCCATTTCCTTATGAATGGGGCAATAAAACTAGACTTATATATCACCCTGCACCAAAATCAATTCAAAATGGATCAAAAACCTCAAAATTAAAACAGATGCCATGAAAACACTAAAAAAAGGAGTAGAAGAACACTTGGGCTCCTTGGCACAGGACAGAACTTCCTTACCAAAGACCTAGAAATGCTACAAATCAAAGAAAGGATGGACAAATGGGACTGCATCAAACTGCAGAGCTTTGCAGGGCAAAGCACATAGCTCCCAAGATAAACAGAAAGCCCACAGATTGGGAAAAGATCTTTACTGGCCATACAACCAACAAAGGCCTCATATCTAAAATATATGCAGAACTAAAAAAATTAAATTCCTACAAAACAAAACCACAAAGAACCAACAGCCCCCTCAACAAGTGGGCTAAAGAATTAAAGAGACTTATCTGATGAGGAAATGAGAATGGCCAAGAGACATATGAAAAAGTGCTCTACATCACTGGCCATAAAAGAAATGCAAATCAAAACAACATTGAGATTCCATCTCACCCCAGTAAGAATGTCATTTATCAAGAAAACTAACAATAACAATTGTTGGAGGGGATGTGGCCAAAAGGGAACCCTACTTCATTGTTGGTGGGAGTGTAAACTGGTTCATCCACTCTGGAAAGTGGTATGGAGATTCCTCAGAAGGCTAAACATAGAGCTACCCTATGACCCAGCAGCCCCACACTTGGGTATCTACCCAAAAGACCACAAACAAGAACACACTAAAGCCACCAGCACAACAATGTTCATCGCAGCACAATTTGTCATAGCTAAAATATGGAACGAACCCAGATGCCCCTCAGTAGACGAATGGATCAGGAAAATGTGGTACATATACACAATGGAATTTTACACCTGTCTCATGCTCCTGATAAAATACCCTCCATTCTTTAAAAACCATATCCTATACATTGAAAAATAATCATTTTAGATGGTTGGGTGTAGCTCAACAGCAGGGGCATACTTTTGTGAAGTCCTCGTTCAGATTTTTTTTTTTTTTTTTTGCCAGTCCTGGGCCTTGGACTCAGGGCCTGAGCACTGTCCCTGGCTTCCTTTTTGCTCAAGGCTAGCACTCTGCCACTTGAGCCACAGCGCCACTTCTGGCCGTTTTCTGTATATGTGGTGCTAGGGAATCGAACCCAGGGCCTCATGTATACGAGGCAAGCTCTCTCGCCACTAGGCCATATCCCCAGCCCCTCGTTCAGATTTTTATTGTGTTTTCAGCACTGCTAAAACAAAAGAAGCAACAAAATACCTCACTTTATAAATTGCTAAATAACTGTTATGAAAGATAAAAGAAAAATACATTTAAAAATCAAAATCCTCAAGCATAAGATTGCTCAGGAGTGTAAACAAGATTACCTCAAGAGTCAATTGATTAGGAACACAGCAAAGCATTTAGCAGGCCTGTCATACAGTTTCATGCAAGACTGAAGATATTGCTCAGTGGGAGAGTGCTTGCCTTACATGTGTAGGCTCTGGACTGGAACTCCAATGTCACAGCAAAAGAAAATAATATTGTTTTCTCAACAAGTATGGTGGTACATGTCTATAATCCAGTACTGCAGAGATTGAGGCAGAAAGGGTTCAATTTCAAAGCCAGCCTGGACTACAGATGTAAGACCATTTCATATTTTGCATTAAAGTCTATGCAAATGTTCCAAAATGTGAGAACTGCAATATTTCTGATACCATGCCTTCAGATTCCCAATCTTTGAGAAACATTTAAGAACTAGGAATTTAGAAAGTAGAAAAATTAAAATGAAACAGAGAAATCAATCATTGCCTCTGTGTCTTTAAACTGTGTATTCCCAATGTAATTAGTGATGGGAATTTAGTGTACTGAAAATGGATTTGAAACATAGACTAAACATCTAGTGGCGATAGGTCAGGAATGGTGGTGGCAAGCCAGAATGCTCCCTCAAAGTAGCCATGGACACTCATCTTGACTCCACAGGTCAGTTCATATGTATCTGATGCCATTATTTATGGCTGCATGACATAAGCGTGGAAATACCTTCAAAGCAGATACAGTCTGCTCTGCATATACAGATGATAGATGTGTTCCTGAAAAATCTGTGCTTGTACAGCACTTTTCTTCTTCCCACAGAGGGAAAGTAGGTTCTGGTAACTGAGGAAGTAGATTTTAAAGTAACTTTCTTTTCTGTAAAAGAAATGTTATACATTAAAAAATATCTTTATTGAGAAGATGATGAGCAGGGGGGTTACAGTTACATAAGTAAGGTAATGATTACATTTGCTTTTAAGCACTGTTACCCCATCCCTCCTTCTCTCCCAGTTACCCCTCCCTACTCCCTTTCCCCCAAGTTGTAAGGTTCATATCCAACTTAGTGTTAAATTGTATCATTGTTGCATTAGTTCATCTTTTGACTTGCTGTTTCTATGTTATTTTTGTTACCTTTAACTTTCTTTGCTTTGGAAGTTTTCTTGGAAACTTGTCTTTAAGTTGCTCTTTGGCACAAGTACTCTCTTACTGTATGCTTGAGTCCTTATGTTTAAAATTGCAAATGGCCAGACATATACTGTAAGTAATTTCATAGGGCTAAAGCATTCACTTTTAGAACAGACATTAATTCTCTGGCCAATAGAGCATACCTTAGAGAAAGTTATTTGTTCCCATTATGCTGCGTTGGTCCTAGAGAGATTAATCATTTATAAAAACTTCCCATTAAATATGAAAGATGTTATATTTTGCAGACATTTAAATTGGCATGCAAGGCAAATGTTTGAAGATTCTTTTTAGAATTTGTTACTAAATCTGTTACCTAGAAACTACTCAGTTGAGATGTGGCCCATAGTTTAGAGGCTGCTCATTTAGTCTTTTTTTTTTTTTTTGTGGCCAGTCCTGGGCCTTGAACTCAGGCCCTGAGCACTGTCCCTGGCTTCCTTTTGCTCAAGGCTAGCACTCTGCCACTTGAGCCACAGCGCCACTTCTGGCCGTTTTCTATATATGTGGGCTGGGGAATCAAACCCAGGGCTTTCAGGTATACAAAGCAAGCGCTCTTGCCACTAGGCCATATTCCCAGCCCTGCTCATTTAGTCTTAGTGTCTACAAAGGAGGACTTTCCAAGAAAAATACATAGATCACACAAGGCAAAGAGGAATATCCATGTACTTAAGAAAACAAACACTTGTTGAAGTGTTTTAAAAGTCCATACTATTAGTCCAGTGCTGGTTATAATTAAAAGATAATTTATGGTAATAGCTCAGTTACCATCATTTTTATTAAGAATTTTATTGATAATTTTAAAATTCAAATTTATCTTTATTGTTTTTCTAATTGGTAATCTTTTTACTTAAATGGGCATGTACCTGATGTAAATATAATTAAATTTTATTCTGTTTTTCCAGTACATTCTGAACTCCAGGCCCTCTTAACACAAAGCTCTATTTAGAAAGCAAGATTTAATCTTGCACTGAACAGTTGTGGCTGAAGATTAAGCATGTTTGTCAGGCACTCTCAGGGAAGTTTTCTTACTGAACTCATGGGTGCATGAAAACAATGATATCTGTCACCCCTTTGTCTCCAACATTGCATGCACCCCAGCAAGGTTTCTAAAAAGAGTACTTTCTTTGTTTGTGATGAGTTAACAAAGAAGAGTTTAACTTTTAACCAAAGGCGTTGAACAAAGTCCTTTCAGACAAATTACTTAGCACACAATTTTTAATTTTGTCAGATTAAAGATACATCTTTTTCTGCCCAGATTTAGTAGGGGAAAAAAGTCTCATCATAAAATTCATCCCAAGACAGTGCCCAGGCCCTGAGTCCAAGCACCATGACTGAAAAAAAAAAGTCATCCCAAGTCATCTGTGATGCATCTAGTCAAGTACCCTTAAAAGCAGATTATAGTTCTCTCTCTCTCTCTCTCTCTCTCTCTCTCTCTCTCTCTCTCTCTCTCTCTCTCTCTCTCTCTCTCTCTCTGGTACTGGGGCTTAAATTCAAGGCCTAATAGTGTGACTTCTGCTGGTACTTCTTTTACTCTTAGCACTTGAAACATGCTTTGAGCCAAACTGGGCAAATCGTGGTCTATCATATCTCTCAGCTCCTTAGTAGCTAGAATTACAAGTGTAAGCCACCTGCATCTAGCTTGTTTAGTTAAATTTTAAATGTGAATATTTGTATAGATAAATAAATGAGGTAATAGAATAAATGAACATGTTCCCATCGAAGAAAATTTAACAAAATTAAATGTGAGCCAGTAATAAAGATTGTCCCATGTTCTATGTTCATTGAAGTTCCTGAACTTGATTTACATCTCAGTATATATGCTTGTCATGTATTCTGATTGAAATTTCACTTAGAAATCATTTGCAGTAGTGGCTGCTATGCAGGAGACATTCAGTAGATGCATAGTATCCACCTGACACTTGCATTCACAGTTGCATTCAGCATGTGTGGCCAGTTCTTTCCTTAGTCTGAGGGAGTATGTCTTCAGCCTAATCCACTTTGAGGAACTGTGCATCCTCTCTTGCCACCTAACCTAATTGTTTTATCATTTGTATCCTTCCAGTCTTTCTGTAGTACGGGAGACTTGCAAACTTCAGAAAGAGGGCATAGGAGTGTACAATATTTACTTCTATGTATTTTTTGTTAAAACAAAAATTTAATGGCATTTTGTCATTTTCAGTACTAGTTTGCACTGAGTTGTTTTTATACTTTGTGAGTGTAATGTCATCTCTCTCACTCACTTAGGCTACCTTCTCTCTTATTCCTTTATACAAACACTTTGAGCGCAAATTTATTGATAAATAAGATCCAGTCTCTTCCTAAAGTAGTTCACTGCACAATTTCCACTTGATGTCCTTCTGTTTGTACTTCGTTCTACTTAGAAGAAACCGGCTTGTTAGTCAGTCTACATTTTACATCCTCTCTCTCTTTTTAGATTTGTTAAAAATTGTTATTGTAAAGGTGATATGCAGAGACATTACAGTTATATGAGTCAAATAATGAGTATATTTCTTTTCAAACAGTATCACCTCTTCCCTCATTTTCTTCCAAGTTTTCCCCCCTGTTCTCCCTTCACCACAAGTTGTACAGTGTTTAGTGAGTATTACTGCTGTACTTGTTCACCCTTTGTTACACTATTTCAGTGCTCCCTCTCATCCTCCCCCAAACAAATAGACTTACATACAAAATAAAAGGTGCAGAAATAAAAAATAGTGACAAAAACAATAACAATCAAGAAGCAAAATAACATAAAACTTGTTTCCATTTCTTGGCATTCATTTCTGTAACAATAATTTTATGTAATCTTATGCCCATAGCTATTGAACTTTTTTGATCCTCTCCTAAGAGTGACCTCCTTTGGTCTACCTGTGTGAATGTCTACAGTCCTGTATAATTTATAATGTCCAAGTGTATTTTTGTCTTTTACCATCTAGTGTGTTTACTTGTAGCTTTATAGGCACTTTCTAGTTACAAGTGAGGGAAACCATGCAAACTATGTTTCTTTGGGTTGGGCTTACTTCGCTTAATATAATTTTTTCCAAGTCTTTCCATTTCTTTATGAATGGTACAATATCATTCTTTCTCATGGAAGTTTGGAACTCCATTGTGTATATATGTACCACATTTTCTTGATCCATTTGTCCACTGAGAGGACAAATGGATTGACTCCATATCTTGGCAAGATAAACAATGCTTCAGTGAACATGATTGTTCTGGTAGCTTTAGTGTGGCCTTGTGTTCTGTTGGATAAATGCTCAGGAGTGAGATTTCTAGATCATATGGAAGCTCTGTTTACTCATTTGAGGAACCTCCATATTGCTTTCCAGAATGGATGAACAAGTTTACATTCCCACTAACAGTGCAGTAGAGTTCCCTTTTGGCTACATCCCCACCAGCATCTTTTATTGTAAGTTTTCTTGATAATGGCCATGCTAACTGAGGTGAGGTGGAATCTCATTGCTGTTTCGATTCACATTTCTTGTATAGCCATCGGTGTTGAACATTTCTTCATGGTTCTATTGGCCTTTCTTCTTCTTGTCAGATGTCACCCATTTATTAATTGGGTTGTTGTTTCTATGAAGGCTTATTTTGAGGGGATTAAAATTTGGGGGTTTTATATATAATCTAGATGTGAGGCCCTTGTCTGGTGGAACATAGCTAGCAAGATAATTAGAAAACCCATAGAATGGAGGATTTTTACTCAGGATGCTTTTGTATCAAATGTTTTTATATCTTCATTTTCATGTGAAATAGTCTTCATGAACTACAATTTAAACTTGCCCATTTTCTGAGAATTATCTTTTTTTCTAACACATACTAGACTCTCACTTTCAAAATTCATAGTTTATTCTGTTCTTATTTCATTAGTGAATGAATAAATTTGTTTGTAACATTTGATGAGACAATTTTTTGTATCTGAATTATAACTTGTTCAGAGGCAGAGATTCTTTGTGTTTTGCTTTAGTTTTGGTTCCTGTTTTTTAGTCATAGTCTTGCTTAGCTCCCCATGATGGACTCAACTCTAGGCCCCAGGTGATCTTCCTTTCTCAGCTTTCCCTCAGTATGCCACCCTGCTCACCACTTAGAGAATCTGTTGTGCTTTATACTGGTAATATTTGTGTTCCTCAAAAGTGAGACTACATGTTAGATTTTTGAAGAATACATTTTTGGCTAGTTTGTGCTTTGAATGATAAAGTGCACAGAGATGTAATAAAGTCATCTTGTTGTCTTGACAGCATCACTGTGAGGATTGCAGTACTCTTCTTGCAAGTGAGGATTAGCTGTGGTTCTGTTTTCACACATGGTGTTTGTGCTTCTGTGTTCTGGCAGAAGGATTCTGGTTTCCTGTTTGTGTCTAACACATTCATTGAAGAAATGAATCTAAAGTGCTATGAACTTCAAAAACTTTAAAGTTTAGAATATCAATAGAAGTTAAAATGACGATGAGCTTACAATTTTTGAGATACGTGCCTGTACTGATGGTTGGTTGATAGTTAAGGAACATTCTGTTTCTATGAGCAACTGTACCAGTTTTATGTACGCATTTTGTATCAATGATGAATACAGAGCCATTTTTGGCAAGGCTTTACTTGAGATGTGCTCAAGATGTACTTAGGAACATTTTATGAAATAGAGCAAGCTGACAGGAAACCAGAAACACAGAATTTTTAAAAGCTGGTTGAAAGTATCCCAAGTGCTAATTTGGGAACACATTATCAGTTTGTTTTAGGAAATGTACAAGCCTTCACAAAAGGCTATTTGGAGGCCATGCTGTATTATTAGAGAGAAAGGGGGAGGGGATAGGCTTATGTCATTCTCAGACATCTGGAGAAGAAAGTCCTAATCAAAATTCTCCTTTCTCAGTAATAAAGTAGGGCATACATCTTATCTGAAGCCAAACAAACCATCACACTAAGTTTCTTTCAAGTTTATAGTTGTTTTGAGGCTGTTTTTCATGTTTAAATGAAATTTAGCAAATAATAATTTACTCTTTCTATTCAAAATGTATATATTAGATTAGAATAGATATCTTGCAATTTCTGTTGATGCTAAGAGGTATCATTTTGCTCCTGGTTTTGTTTTAAGCAGGAAAGCAAGCAGCAGTACCCTGCTGGTCTCTTTACAGAGGCAGATATCAATATAAAAAACAGGAAAGGAACCTCACATTTAACCAATCCTTCCAGGTGATTTTGTGCCATGAAGTGAGATATTGACTAGAACTTGTTCAATCTACATGAAATAATGCTTTATGGTGGTCTAGCCCTAGGAGTTGTACTGTTTTATAATGTAGTTAGCTGATCTAGCTAAGCCAACCCTCACAATGCATTCTGGGTTTGAGGAGAAGTAGATGGATTTGATTCCTACTCCTCTTGTGTTATTTGGACAGTAACGTGAAGATTATACTTTTCTCTGGTTTAGCTGATTGCAGGAGATAAATGCTATACATAGTTTTATGAATATATAAAAAATGGATTATATTAATTGTTAAATGCCTATTTTCCTCTTTCCATTACAGATTAAGGAATCTATTGTTGGGGAAATTCGACGGGAAATAGTAAGCGGACTTCTAGCAGCAGTATCTTCAAGTAAAGCATCTACTTCTAATAAGCAAGACAGTCATTAAGTGGAACTTAGAGGTAAATTTGTCCAATTTTCTTTTGCTAAGTATAAATGAGCACTTGATTTTCTTAGTACATAATTCTGTTTATTTAGCTAAATTTTTTGCAATATATATATATAATGTTATTCAAGAATGTGAAACATTTACACAACTTCATTTAAAATGTAACTAAGTCGAATATTTCCATCCATAGAATTATCTATATTGTTCTCAGTAAAATTTCAGAGTAGTAAATAAATGCTTATCTTAGGTGTTCAGATCTGAATCTTTGATTCCATTGGTTATGATGGCATTTCAGGTATACAATTGGTGAAATCAGATTTTGAGAATCACAGTTTCTTGGTGCCTCTTTAAATTACTTTTGAGTTTTAAAGAAATAGATGCTGAAATCTAATTGTAATCATAACTTATTTAAAAATAATTTTGTTATTTGCTTACTGAAAGTAGTTTTACTTTATCTCTTAGCTCTAAATTACATTTCACAAATTATGTCATAATATTTTTACTAGAGCTAAAGATATCCACTTGATATAATGTGTGTGAGAAACAAAAATGTAATTTAACAGTTTGATATATTATGTTAGCTGTGGAAAATAAGAGTATAGTAAACTATGTCATAAAACAGCTAATAAGATTTCTTTTTAAAAGCCAAAGATAAAAGAAATACTGAAAAAAATGTATAGCAACTACAAGAAGATCCAGTGTTTATATGTGACATATACACTCACATGTGTACACACACACACACACACACACACACACACAAATGATATCCTTATTATCTTAAAGAATTTTAAGGGTAGTGTTTGAGAAGAGTTTAACATAGATTTTTGTTTCCTTTTCAAGATTATCATGGATCCTCTTAGCTGTGTAATGGAGTTTTGGATGTTATACACTGGTGGAGGTGTTATCTGTACTCTGGAAGATACTTTCTGCTAAGCTGGGCTACTGTACACAGTGCACGGTGTGCATTTCTTTGTTGCATATCTTTTAAAGTGTGCATAGAAACTTAGGCACTTTGCTGACTATTGTTCTTTTCTAAACCATCAAAAGTGTAGCAGTTTGAAAAGCATAATATTTATTTGTATGTCAAATATTTCCATTTGCTTCCCTATATAGAATCAATTATAAAACTTGAAGACTTCAGACATAACCAGCTTATAAATACCATTTACTTCAGACTAGCTTCTTACCACACTGACCTCTATGAGGTATTTACTGTGCAATAACTGATTCATTTTTGAGAGCTTGAAGCAACCAATGATTATCCCTCCACTGCTGTTAATGATTGTCACTTCCAAGAAGTCAACCTGTTCTATTGTAAAAATTGCTGTTAATTCTCGAGGAGGCTACGAGTAGCAGTAGGTTAGAATTGTGAAAGATTACTTTCAACTACTTAATGTTATTACACTGTAAGCCTTGTTTCTTTACCCAAAACAAATGGAATTTTATTATAGCTTATGTAGTATTTTCTTTTGGAAATGTGCCTTATGTTCAACACTATGTACTTTTGAATTGTTGAAACTTCTTATAAGGAGATGTTTCTTCTCTCTTTTAGAGTAACTAGTATACTGTTGTCACAATAATGGGCCCTATGACTTGAATGGATAGAAATGAATAAGCTGGTATTTGGTTTTTCGAAATGGAAATACTTTAGATTTGTTCTCTTCGTACATAAATCATTTTCATTCAGTTTTAATCAGTGAGATTTTCATTGTTACAGAAGAAGGAGAATGGTTTCCTGTTTGGTTTTACATGTGTCAAATAAATGTGTAAAGTAGCCACCAATGTCATTAGAATTATTCTTTTAAGCATATATAATTTTCAACTGTATTATGTTTATTTGTGTGTGAAACTTTAATCAACAATGGTTGAGATGTTAACAGTCTTCTTCAAAAAAATATCGAAAAGGTTTATAAATGTTTGAAATATCACACAAAGGCTGATTTCTAAAAGAATATTAAAATAATAAAGTATTTATTTTGCCTAAAGTGTTGATGACTTCTTTTCTTTAACTGCAGCATGAGCAATTTGGAATAGATCTGATGAGGGACAAGTAAGGTCTGAAAGGAACTGCAACATAGAACCTACCATGTCAATTCTCTTTCCCCTGGACTAGCTTCTATCATGCTATTGAAAGTGCAAATTCAACCTAAACCATCCTTCCAGGGTATACGGTGAAGCATCTTAGCTAATCTGTGGTTATGAAGATTTTTATTTAAAACAAATCTTTCCTTAAAATATACTGTTAAACTCTAAAGAACATATTCAAACATCATCTTAATCTTTGCCCTAATTATTCAGTAATTTAAGCAGTTCATTCTAACAGCAAGGAAACACACACAACAAACACACAATTTTAATAGTAATACAGGCATCAAAAATTAACTGTCAGATTTTTATACACTTTTACAGCATTACAAGTTTCTTACAAGACAATATGTTGGAAATTAACTGTACAACCTGGGGGATTGTGGAGGAAGGAAAGTTGGAGAAAAATGAGGGAGGGGTAACAAGTTTGACAAGAAATGTACTCACTACCCTACTTATATAACTAAACCCTCTGTACATCACCATGACAATAAAATTAAATAAAAAAATAGAGAAGAATAAAATATAAAAATTTAAAAATTCTCAGAATTTGGCTATCAAACTTAGAATTTAACTATCAAAACAATAGATTAGACATCTTTTAGTTTAGAGGAATGTTTAGGGATGTTGATTTGAGAGATTATGAATTGAGGTGGTCAAAAAAAATCTTTACCAAGGAACTTTGGTTTGAGTAGTCTTTTAAAGATTAGGAAGTATCGGGTGTGGGTTTCAAATCCTCTAGAAGGGAATTGGCAAAGGTTATCTAGAATACACAGGTTGACTTTGAATTACTGAGCACATGATGAAAAAGCTTGCACAAAGAAGGCACCGAAGAAAATCTCAAAGTGGTAATTTTGAAGCTGGGAATGACACGCCATTGTGCGAGCTATTTCTCAGTCTTAGGGTACATGCTGTACCATTTCCTGTTGCAAGGGATTAGTGGTTCAAAATAAAACACCTGTGTCAAATATGGCTATTTGTTATTCCTGTTAGTGAATTAAATTGTTTAGTAAATCCATGGACAGATGATTCGTAGATTTGTTTTGGAACATCTCAATTCCTTTTGTCATTTCTACACTTCCAAGGTAAAAAAAAAAAAAGTAACAAAACAACAACAAAAAGCCCTTCATGTAAAGTGGATACTGTCTGATGAGTCAGTTCACAAACACCTCCCCAAATCCTGTGCCTGGGCAGGGTCTTACCTCACTAGAGTCATCCATTAAATTTCAGTTGATTTTACTGATAATTTATGTTCGGTTGATACCATGCAAAATATAGCTGCCCAAAATCATTCCTTTCTCATTAGCATGTGAGAACAAATGGATTTGATTACATTAATACTGGGAGACGTATTTTCAAGTCTTTGTTTTAAATCACATGCTCCTAATCACATCCACTAATACTGAGTATCCCCTAAGAGTGATTAATGGAACGTCATAATGCCTTCAGATTTACCTAGAAACTTTTTGTTCTTGCCCCCTTGCTCTTCTAATAGTGTTCTCAATGGACTGCAGTTACAACTGCACACTATCTGAGGGAGTCCTTCCTTCGCTGTCTTCCCACTAACTACCTTGCAAAGCAGCAATGCTCACAGCCCAGCTTTCTCCTGCGAAGCCCTTGTGAAATCTTGGTCATTTCTGCTTTGATACCCATTTCCCTGGGCTGTTTTGTGGCTGGGGAGCACTGGAGATGGATATTTCGCTGTCCTTCCCAACCACCTCCCTGGTTTCCTACTAAGATATCCTTATTCATTTCAATCTTGACTGAATATTGACATGGACACAGTACAGGTGTGAGTGGGCCCCTCCTATATTTAGTAACAAGCATTTTCCTAACAAATATCGAACATTTATACTACTACCATATTCTATTCTGAAATATCACAGATTCATTCAACCAACACTCAATGAAAAATGTGAGCAATAAGAATTAATAAAAAGGTTTTTTAAAATAATTTTATTTCACCAATTTCTAGTTTGTTGGTTTTACTAGCATTTGGCTTGTCTTTCAAAATTCACAAAAGTGAATCTTTATTTTGGTAAAAATGTATTTTGTAAGAAGCTGAAAGAATACACCACAATTTTATCAGAACCCTCTAACAGTATTAGGGTATATTAATAATTCCCTGGAAGAATTTTTGGCCCATTCTGCTTATAATATCCATAATTAGAAAGAAGCAAATATATTATAAATAACCCATGATTCTCTAGATTCTGGATACATATATATATATATTTTTTTTTCTTTTTTTGGCCAGTCCTTGGGCTTGGACTCAGGGCCTGAGCACTGTCCCTGGCTTCTTTTTGCTCAAGGCTAGCACTCTGCCACTTGAGCCACAGCGCCACTTCTTGCCATTTTCTGTATATGTGGTGCTGGGGAATTGAACCCAGGGCCTTATGTATACGAGGCAAGCACTCTTGCCACTAGGCCATATCCCCAGCCCTGGATACACATTTTGACATAAATTTATAGAGGGGCACAAACCACATTGAAAAAAGTAAGTCTTTTGCCAGAAATGTGTGCTTAATAATATACAGTTTAGGTTATCATTAATGATTTTGGAGACATTTTTTTCTAAACAGGCTTAACTTCCTGCAGATTTTGGATTTAAGTCTAACAGGCCATTTAGAGGATTTCATGGTTAATTAATGGATCACTGTGTAAAGTGAGGTTGACTACAAAACACATGTCTTGAAATTACTTTTTAGTTAACAAAAGGGAGCAAAAGAAGAGCTAATCTTCTGTATGGATGTATAGTTTTGTGTACAAATGCATGAGCATATCGCTGAGTTTCATCATTTTGTATTTGGGAAGGTATTTATGAACTACAGCCTATAGAACAGAGCCTTTCAAAATCTGAGCCCAGTGGGTTATGGATTTTAAAATCAGTTGAGAACTGCATAAGAAATTTATACTTTATTTATACTTTTTATTACTGTGAACTCTAAAGGGTTTCATTTGTTATAAAATATTACAAACAAAACATATATGCAGATATTGTAATTATTTTCTTTTGAGAGGTACTGCTATCCAGAATGTTAAACGTTCTGGTGAGTGAATGATATCCAAGTGATTTTCAACCTGAGTTAATTCTGAAAGATGATCTAAAGTAGAATATTCAATTGCTAGATATGGTAAACAATTCAAACCTTGATTTTGAAAGGCACAACTATGGAATAGGCAGTATCTCCTTGTTAGATATAAGAAAGTACAGCTCAGGTCAGAATGGTAAGGGTGAAACACTTAACCAGGACTTACGTATGTCTCACAAAATCAGGAAGTAGAGACATCCATTTTCATGACCTTGACATCTCCTGACAGGCAAGAAAAAGTAGTCACTTTCAAGAAGTGATGGCCACTGCCAACTTCCTGGTTTCTTATTCAAACAAGGAACATTGAGGCAGTTCCAAAATATTCTGGTACAGTGCTAAAAACAACTTCCATACTGTGAACGCTTCTTCCTAGCATGCATATTTTTGGAGTTGCTGACCTGAGACTTGGCTATTTCCCTAAAAATTAAGGAGTTTCTAATTGGTTATACAGTTCTATGAGAATGATCATCAAAAGAATTTTATACAAGTATAGCATAATCTCACTCATACGTGTGAAATCAAAAATGGACCAAAATCTTCTGGCCTTTAGCTCTAGCTGACCTCCCATTCAGACAGCACCACATTGCTCATCATGTATGTCAGTTACCTTGAGTAGATTCTTCAGATGATGCCACATGAATTTGAGACAAATTATCCTTGCTGAGCTCTCTCAAAAGTGTGCAGATTCAGTAAACAACAGAAAGTATTGTTTAAACCACTAAGTAGCAGGGATAGTTTATGTACTTACAGATATCTGTTGCAGATTTTGGTACCTAGAAGTGGAATGCCATCATAAAAGGCCTCCATGTGACATTGGATGTGGGACTGGAGATGGGAAGAAGGGGGAATGGCTTTGAGGAGCAGGTAATGAAACCACAGGGATCTCCCTAGATTCTTTGTAGAAATCTGGGAGATTTTGAGCAAACTCTCGGGGAGGCTTAAAGGAGAGTAAAGAGATGCTCCTGAAGCTCATTTTCTTTAAAACTGACCTAACAGACAAACTGAATTTGAAATAGACTAAAGGAGGCTGTAAATTATAATCTGTTTTAACCTGAATTACTGACTTGGTGTATTGAATAGGAAGACAAAGAAAAATGCACCTGAAAACTTAACTAAAATCCTCTGGGCTCACCAAGTCAACACAGTATTGATATGTATTAATCAAAGTAACTTCTTACCTGGCCTATAAATAAATTCCAAAATACCTAATTCATTTCATCTCGAAATGGCACTTTTTTTCTTTCCATGCACTATTGACAACTGGAGTTTTTAAAAAAAACTTATATCACTTTCTTGCACTGCTTTTTTCTACTTATGTAAATAGAAACATTTCAGCATAAAAGCGATACATGCAAAGCAAGGGCTGAATAGTAATCGCAAGGCTATTACTTTGATAAACTAATCCAGTGACAAGGATTTACTGCAAAAGTTGGTTGAGAAGGTAGTATTGAGAGATTTGATGAGTTTTTTTTCTGGAGTTTCTTTTTGCTTCCCCTTAATTCTTCAGAAAAAAGGGAAGTTGACTTGAACAACCTTCTTTTGCACTGGGAAAATGAACAAATGTTTGAAATGCTTTTAAACTATTTTTAATTAAAAAGTACTCTGGAAAACAGTAAATATCTGTAACTTATAAACACCAACTTTCATTGTAATAATTGTATCCTAATCTTATATGTGTTCAACTGGATTATATAGATTCTTATCATTTGTTAAAATGTATACTAAGTGGACCAATCTAATATTAAAGTGTGTATTATATAAATATATCTATATCTCCATGCTGACTATGTAGGATGAATGTGATAAGTCATTTGTGGTAAATTATGGTGTTGACCCTGGCTCCAGAGCCTGTGCTTGAAAAGAACAAATAAGTATTACCAAGACCTAAGTGACACTACTTACAAACTTCTATCTTCTACATTCTACTTCAGCTTTGAGTTCTTTCATAGAATTTTCTCATATTTCAAACTCCTAAAGTATATAGCCTATCATTATGAGAGTAATAAACTTTACATAATAACAGTAAAGCATACTATCCATTGTCCAATATACATTGGAACTTTGCACAATTCTCTGTGTGTACTATATGAGGAAAGGCAAGTGTACAATCAGCAAACACTAATAAGTGTATAGTATTTTAGAGAATATTTTACATGGAATATATACTCAATAAGTCATTTACAAAAAAAGAGATGCTCCTGGAAGCTGGAGAAAAGGGTCCCTTTTTTAGGTCATGGCATAGAATTTACTCATATAAACATTTATTGTGATATGGTAAAGAGGAAGTGTGCCTGTTTACCTCAATGATTTAGTTAAGATTTCTAGACAAAATACTCAAAATGTGCCAGTTGGTTTTTCTCATTGCTTATAATAAAATTTGAGGCAAGACAGGTTGAAACTTTCTTAATAAAGACTCAAACACAAACAATTAAAAAAAGGTTGGACAAATGGGATTGCATCAAACTGCAGAGCTTCTGCATGGCAAAGGATATAGCTTGTAAGATAAATAGAAAGCCCACAGATTGGGAGAAGATCTTCACTGGCCATCCAACAGACAAGGGCCTCATATCTAAAATATACTTCGAAATCAAAAATTTAAGTTCACTCAAAACAAATCCTCAAATCCTCAAAGAAACAACAGCCCCATTAATAAGTGGAATAAAGTCTTAAAGAGAGATTTCTCTGAAGAAGAAATGAGAATGGCCAAGAGGCACATGAATAAGTACTCAGCATCATTGGCCATAAAAGAAATGCAAGTCAAAACAACAGTGATAATCCACCTCACCCCAGTAAGAATGGCCATTATCAAGGAAACTAATAAAAATGGTTGCTGGTGGTGGTGATGTGGCCAAAAGGGAATCCTACCACACTGTTGATGGGAGTGTAAACTTGTTCAATCACGCTGGAAAACAGTGTGGAGATTCCTCAAAAGGCTAAACACAGAGTATTATTTACCATAGCTAAAATGTGGAACCAACCCAGATGCCCCTCAGAAGATGAGTGGATCAAGAAATTGTGGTATATATATATACACACCATGGAATTCTATGCCTCTATCAGCAAGAATGACATTGCCCCATTTGCAAGGAAATGGAAAGAGTTGGAAAAAAAATCACACTAAGTGAAGTGAGCCAGACCCAAAGAAACATGGAGTCTATGGATTTTCCTCATTGACAATAATTAGTACACATCTCGGACAGTCCTAGAAGATGATCTCAGTAGCTCAATAGCTATGTACACATAAGAAGATCACATAAGATAATACTAAGCAAAATGAACTCCAGCATATGTAAACTATCAATTTATTGTTGTTATTTTTAATATCCTATGTGAAACTATTTTTTCTTTTATTTATATTCCCTATGTTTTAGCCCCTGTTGTCACTGTAAGTGATTTGGGAACCCTGGATATATATAATTTGTCTGAATTAGGGAAGGAAAGGGGAACCAATTAAACAGCAATACTTACAAGACATTGCAGTGTAAGCTAAGCACACAATTCAGGGGCCAGGGCAGGGGGAATTGGGTAGGAGGGAAAGTGAGAATAAAATGAGGGAGGAGATAACAAGTTTGACAAGAAATGTAACTGTAACCCCTCTGTATATCACCTTGACAATAAATTTTTTTTTTAAAAATTGAGGCAAGAGATGAGCTAAAAATAGATATAAAAGAGAGGACATCAGGTTTAAAATAAAATTGTTTTTTTTTTTAAATACCCAGTTTGTCTTAAATACTTTTACCAAAATGAAATGGCTCCAGAAAAGATAAAATTCAGGTCGAGTCAATAAGACCCCTTTAAAAAATACATTAGTATGATTTGAGAGAGTTACTTTAAGGATTTTTTTTTTTAATTTGCCAGTCCTGAGGCTTGAACTCAGGGCCTGAGCACTGCCCCTGGCTTCTTTTTGCTCAAGGCTAGCACTCTGCCACTGAGCCACAGTGCCACTTCTGGCCGTTTTCTATATATGTGGTCCTGAGGAATCAAACCCAGGGCTTCCTGTGTATGAGAAAAGCACTCTAACTCTAGGCCATACTCTTAGCCCAAGGATTTTTAAGGGTTTTCTCATCCATATCATTTCTGTCAAGTAATGGAGTGTCCTAGCAGCCTCTTCTTTTGAGCATTCTCAAAAGAAACAAGTAGAAAGGGGCTTATCTTGATGGAGTGTGCCTTTTGTCTAATGGAGATGATTATCATACATAAGAAATCTACAAAGATTTTTAAAGAATCTATCAAGTTGGAAAGAAAGCAAGGGAAACAGAATAAAATGAAGAAGCCTTTGGATCCCCAAATTGTTCAAATTAAGCAAACCTTTCTTGACTCACTACTTTTGTGTGACATCAGGTTATTTATTACTTTGCTTTAGTGAAGACTTTTGTATGTGTCAAATTCTCATGTTTCAGTTTTCAAAGGGTATATCTTATTTCTAATATTACTGAGATAAGAAGAATAATTTTACAGCCCATTACTGTAGCAGGTTTTAAAGGCTTCAAATAGACTTCACCTCCAATTCTCTTATTGAAACTACTATGTTTCTTTCTCCCTTTTGCCATGTATTTTCTTATTATTCATATTCTTCTAGCAGTTTAAGCTTCACTTTTTCCTATTTTTTGCCTATGTATTTGACATATATTTGACACAACTATGCTAATGTTTGAGGGAAGATGTATATTTGTCAAAGATCAGAATAATATAACTTTTTTCTTTCAGTCACATATTCTTAATGATACAGGTATTGTACTATGTTACTAAACATGATATGAATGAAATATTACTTCAGTATTTTTAGCTATAAATCTGAAAACAAAGAAGTGACAGCATAAACTGCCTATATAAGGAACAGTTCATGGATTATGGGAAATAAAGCGAATATTTGGTCAAATGTATTGAGTACAAACAGTAAATATTGGCTGAATCCCATCTGAATAGTACTGGAAGACTATTCTTTGTATTTCTATTGTTCACTTCAATGATGTTGAGTTTGAGGAAGTGAATTGGAGTCTAAATATATCTAAAATACTTTCCTATGCATTTGTCATTTGGAGTCTAGAGTTGATGCTGCAACAGGTACATATTTGGGAATGTTTGAGACCCAGGGTGAAGTATGACCTTCTCTGAGAAGTAGGCATTTGCACTGTTAAAAAGAACTCACCATGTACAAGTAGGGCTGAATGCCTTATAAAACAATCTTAGGCAAGCCCCCAAACCTTAACCCTGGTGATAATTTCCAGAGTGAAATGTTCACAGGAAGAAATGGAAATCAGCTGCAGTTCATATTTCTCTGCCATCCTTGTTTATGAAAACCTTCCTTGTTTGTCTTCCTCATACTTCATAAAAACATGTATGGAATTTGTTGCTGTGAGTTAGTAACTCTATGCAAGGTCTGCCTAAATTGCTTTCTCCTCTTTGAAAAGACGAGCCCTTTTGCTAGACTCAGTGATATTTATTTGCAAAGAACTCATATTTATACAAATCACTCCTGACCTAAATGTTGAATGATGGTAGAATCTCATTTTTTGGCTGTTTGTCATTTTATCATTCTGTTTTATGCTGTGTACATGAGGGAATGTCTACCAGAATTTTGCTCTTGTGGTAGGATCTTTATTTCCATATTATTTTATGATTATTTCTGTAATTTTTTTACTCCAGTTAGAATCCAAGAGCCAACATTTACAAACTCAGTGTTGTACTAGGGGACTGATTCTGAAGCAACAGGGAAAGATAAACCACAATTATGGACTCTCTACTTCACTGGATTCAACTCTGGCCCTCATCTTTTGAGAGTTACATGAGAAAATCATCACAGCAACAACAACCTGTACACATCAGAGTCCTTGGAAAAAGGGTTATGGCACAGGCTGGGTATTCTCTGAAGGGACTTTTACTATTCAACTGAATTACTTTTATAGCACATAGGCTAAACAGAAGGACTCCCTATATAGAAAGACTATATGTTTTGTATAATAATAGGGGGAGGAAGGACCAAGTTTCACCATCTTCAAAGCTTCAGGCAAAAGTAAATGATAAAAATGTAAATGATTATGTACTAATTATTCCCTATGAGGGAAACCATAATGTCCATGTTTCTTTCGGTCTGGCTCACTTCACTTAGTATGATTTTTTTCAAGTCCTTCCATTTCCTTATGAATGGGGCAGTGCCATTCTTTCTGATAGAGGCCTAAAATTCCATTGAGTATATGTACCACATTTTCCTGATCCATACTTCTACTGAGGAGCATCTGATATAATTTCAGTTCCTAAAATTTTGTTGAGAGTTGTTTTCTGGCCTAATGTATGTTGAGATGAATGTGTATTCAGCAGTTGTTGGATGGAATGTTCTGTAGGTACTTGTTAGGTCCATTGAATCTAAGGTGAAATTCCTTGTTGATTTTTTCCCCCCATCCGTCCTGGGGCCTGAAATATGGGCTTGGATGATGTTATTGAACTCTTCAGCTCAAATCTGGCACTCTACCACTTGAACCATAGTGCGACTTCTGGTTTTCTGATGTTTAATGGGAGATAAGATTCTCATGGTCTTTCTTGTCCTGGCTGCCTTTGAACCATGATCATCAGATCTCAGTCTCCTGAGTAGCTAGGGCGTGAGCCACCAGCGCCTGCCTCCTTGTTGATTTTCTATCTGGATGATCTGTCTGTCCCTTGCTGCAAGTGGGCTGTTAAAATGCCTTGTGATAATTGCATTGTAGTATATCTCTTCCTTTATGCTTAACAGGTTTTGCTTCATATATAAGTGGGTTCCCCAATATGGTATATACGTATGATCTGTGTTATCTCTTCTTGCTTCATTGTCCATTTTGTCATTATAATCTTTTATTCCTTTTTTAATGATTTCTATTTGGAATTCATCATAACTGATGTAAGTATGGTTGCTTCTGTTGTGTTGTGGGTTTAATGTACCCTTGGAGGTTTTCTCCAACTGGAATTCCCAAAGTAAGTTCCTTTTGTCCTTAAGGGTTATCTGGGAATTTTCTGACACTGTCCTAGCCAAGCTCCTCCTCCTTAGGGACAAGGCTTGGGCATGGGCCTCTTTAAAAACTCATACACAATAATACTTATTATTTACTTAATTATTTATTATTTACTTCAGGACACTTCCATCTTTTGTTTTAGTTCTGTTTTGTTTTTCTTTGGGCTAGATGGTAATTCTGGTGTCTTTTCCTATATGTTTCATATTAGTATTTTGAGAAAAATGAGTTTGCCAGTCTAATATTTAAGGGAAAAATTGTGGAATTAAGACAAAAAGAACAAGACAAAAAGTTTTTTCTGTCTTTATCTCTTGTTGCTTTCTTGAATTAAAAATAGAACTCAAGACTATCTTAGTTATGAGACTGACTTTGAAGACTATTTTTAGAAGCAAAAAAATCAAACTCTACAAACTTTCTTTAGCTTAAGTTTATTATAAACTTAATCTTTAAAGAGGTAATGAATACCTCTGGTTCAGTGAGGATGAGACTTTTTAAAGTACAAGTAGTTGTCAAAAGATAAAACACAAGCTGGGCACTGGTAACTCATGCATGTAACCCTAGCTACTCAGAAGGCTGAGATCTGAGAATCCAATTTAAAAATTCTGTGAGATTTACCTCCAATTAACTAGGGAAAAACTGAAAGTGGAGGCATGGTTCAAGTGGTAGAGTGCCAGGCTTTAGGGGACAAAAAGGAGCTCAAGGGCCTGAGTTTAATCTCCAGTATCAGCATACCCACATCCACACACAAGCAAGCATACACACAGAGTAAATGTTATTTCACTATGCAAATAATATTTTTAATTCATACATAATATTAGAAATATTATCAAGAAGAAGTGTACAAAACAAGCTGTGCATCATGGCACATATCTGCAATCTTAGCTACTTTGGAGGCAGAGCTCGGGATGAGCATGATTCAAAGCCAGCCTGGGCAAGAATATTTGTGAAAACCCCTTCTTAACCAATAGTTGGGCATGATGGCATATGTCTGTCATCTTAGCTTCATAAGAAGTAGAAATAGATTACAATCTAAGTGTGAGATCCTATCTCAAAAATAAGTGCAAAAATGGGCTGGAGGTGTGGCTCAGGATTAGAGCACACACCTAGCAAGTGTGAAGTCCAGAAGACAACCTCTCCCCCTCTGCCCGCCCCCCCCCCCCCCGAATATCAAACCAAACAACAACTACGTACCACACAATCATTTAAGAACATAGTACTATCCACTTGGAGTCCAATACTGGCTTTGCTGAGACTTTTCCATCTCTTCCCAGAGCTGATGTGCAGGTACTCTAACACAGGTAGCAGAAATACTACACCTCACAAGTATTTTATATGGTTTCTTTTTGTTTGTTTGTTTCATCAGATCTTGAGTATCTTCCATTGTTGTATACCTTTTTTATTTTGTATTTAATCTCTTCAAGAATTAAATAATACTCTTCATAGGAGAATCAGAAGATAGTCCATATGACATTTGATTGAGACTCCTCAAAGTGTCGACTCTTACCATGTCAGCCAGTTGCCTGTGACTCAAATAAAATATCCTGGTATTTATTTTCTTGATTTTTCTATGTATCTGATACAATCCTTAAGAGGTTTTAATATTGCTATTATCTCTTACTTTTGAAGTTCTAATTCAAGTTTTTAAAAATTCTGTTTTGGGCCCATTTCTAAACTTCCATCAAGCATAATTGGAATCTTTTGTAAATACCTCCTGACATTTTTTCCTTACATGTTATGTTTTGGGTGTATATACACAAGCTAGTTAAAATGACAGAGGGGATTTATTGGCTCATATAACTGGAAGTTGATGTGTTATTTGCTTCAGGGGTAGAGTCAGCCATTCAATAGTGTTCTTTTATCTCATTTCTTCCTCTTGAAAAATAGGCCTGGTTCTCTTTTGTGGGCACAGAATGTTAGTGTCAGCTCCTGGAACAATGTGTTTCTGTGAGCATCTAGGCAGGAAAGAGGATTGTTTTTAGTAGAGTTCCCAAAAAGAGGAATGTTTTTGTCTTGGAAATGCTCTTCTTTGATCTCTTAGCCTGGTGTCCATAACTAACCAAACAGAGAGATTATGTTCACTAGTTTGGATGTCAGCCATTTGCCCCATGCAAGCATGACATGTTCTGGAGGAGGTAAAGATAAATGATTGAAAAGGGGCAGTAAATATTGGAGAGTTAACCACAGCATCTACCATTAACTATTTAGAAAAGTACCTCTTTTAGAAGGGAAGAAAAGCATATGAAGTATGTACTTATGCTAGGCTTTATGCCAGTTCCTAGTGAATGTGCCAGGACTTCTATGTGTTTCTCACACTCCTGGGGTGTTAGTCCCACCAACCACATCCTTTCATTAAGAGTTTGACATGCCCAGACAGATGGGCCTTTATAGTATGTTTGTTGGATGAAGTTAACAGATTCAACAATAAATGATTATATTTTCTAGATTAAACTGTTTCCATTTCAAGGCACTTTCAGTCGGGACTCAAACCATCAGTTTCTGCTGGTTTATAGGAATAAATAAACACCATTCATCTACCTTAATAACCAACAAAGAAATTAAGAATTTGAAATGGGGAAGATATTTCATCTAAGATCAGAAAGTAAGGAGTTTTCATGCAAGAGGAGTGGCTCCTCAAATGGACTTTGAAGATGAATAGGTTTTCAGCAAGCAGAGAACAGGCAAAGGGAATCCTAGTATAGAAGTGCCTGAATGAAGAAGCTGAGGCTAGAGGGTCTAGTCCAGGAATCACAGAAGGCTAATTTGGTGGCAAAACCAAGTCTGTGAAGGGTGTTTATGGAATCAGTTTTATCTTCATCCCTCTTCTACAGCCTATTCCTTAGTCTCTGAGGGGAAGTGGACATAACACTGCCACATAATTTGGAAAGAAGGGATTGAACAACTCGTGGGAGGGAGGAGGAAGGGAAAGGGGGAGGGGGGAGGGGGAATGAGGGATGAGGTAACAGTACAAGAAATGTATCCAATGCCTAATGTATGAAACTGTAACCTCTCTGTAAGCCAGTTTGATTATATATATATATATATATATATATATATATATATATATATATATATATAAAAGAAGGGATTGCTTGTGTGTGTTTTATCTGATGTAAGAGGGGAACTGCAAGACTTTTTGAGAAACCAGGGAGATGAAGTTTCAAATATAGTGCTGTTAAAAGAACACATTATTTCCGAAACTCAATGCCCTGGTCTACAGAATAGAAAAAATCACTTCAAAAATAAGATGAGTATGAGACATGAATATATATACACACAGATAAAATCGTTGCAGCAGTTACTAAAAAATTCTTTTGTTTAATTTTCCTTTTTAGCCAGAAGGAAACTAATCTTAGGTTCCTCATATGTAGAACCTAAATTTAGTTTATAAGCATAGAAGTAAACACATTGGGTGGTAAGTGTACACAAATATATTAACTGAATTATGGTAGATTCAATGAAGAAGTCAAATAGCGAAATTCCTTTTCTTTTAATTTAATTTTATTGTTAAGGTGATGTACAGAGGGATTACAGTTACATGTGCAATGTAGTGAGTGCATTTCTTGTCAAGCTTGTTACTTCCTCCCTCATTTTTCTCCTTCCCCAATTGTACAGTTACTTTATAACATATTGTCTTGTAAGTATCACTGTTGCATTGGTTCGACTTTTGTCCTTTGTCTCACCATTTTGATGTTCCCCTACCCTTCCCTAATTCATATATGTAGATATAAAATATATATTATATAATATATAAAAATATATAATATAAATATATATAATATATAAAGATATAAAATATCCAGGCTACCAAAATCAAATACAGCGAAAAGAGGGGCTAAACCATAGGGAAGAAATTGCAAGAAAAAGGAAATAATTTCACATAGTATGTTAAAAATAACAACAACAATGAAAAACCACTGGTTTCCATATCTTGTAGTTCATTTTGCTTAATGTCATCTTATATGATCATATGTGCATGGTCATTGAACTATTGTGATCCTCTGTTAGGACTATCCTAAATATATACTAATTATTACCAATGAGGGAAAACATAGAGTCTATGTTTCTTTGGTCTGACTCACTCACTTAGCATGATTTTCCCCCCAAATCTCTATGCTTCTATCAGAAAAAAAATGGCATTTCTACATTCATAAAGAAATGGAAAGACTTTGAAAAAAATCATGCTAAGTGTAATTCCTGAAAATGGCAAAGTTAAAGTCCAACAAAATAAACACAAAGAAACAGATACCTGAAAGGGGCGGGGTGGGCTCAAGCAGAAAGAGTAGATGAATGAAGAGAAGAGGGGGGAGAATGCAGTCAAGAGTCTGTACATCCTACAAAAGTAAGAAAAGTGAGGGAAACGATGGCTTAAGAAAGATTCATGAGAATATTGAAAGGGGTAACATTGATCAAGATGCAATGTATTCATAAACTGCTTTGTTAAATGGAAACTCCTTTGTCCAGGTACTTAAAGATTTTTTTTAAAGCACTGACTCTTCATTTAAGTCTAAAGATGCCCAATGTAAATGCCAGTTTGATCTCCCTTATCTTCCCATTGTAGCCATATTGATGAAATTCCTCTCTTGCCTTTCCATCGTTACTTTTCCTTTGGAATTTTGGAGCAAATGGCCAGACTAGGCATAATTTGTTGAGAACCCAAGCAGGCCTCTGGCATAGGACTCTTTTTCTTTTTTTAATTTAATTTACTTATAACGGTGATGTCAGAGGGGTTGTAATTACATAAGTAAGGTAATGAGTACATTGCTTGTCAAGCATTGTTACCCTCTCCCTTGTTTTCTCCCATGTTCCCTCTCTCGACTGCACCCCCCAAGTTGTACAGTTCATTTCCAGCATAGTGTTTTGTGAAATGTGGCTGTAGCAAATCAGAAATGGAGTCCCACTCCATTGTGTTGTCAGTGGCATGTTGCTCCAATATTTGAAGTACTTCACAATGATTTATTTTATTTTCATTTTTTGGCAAAGCAAGGTACAGATTTTCCTAGAAATGCTCAGTAAATATCAGATTTAACTTTGTATATGTCTAAAACGAAATCCCTTATTTTAGTGAGAGTATTTTAGTGAGAGTAAAAGGACATTTAATTTGAATGTTTTAAATACTATTTATATGTGTAGATATTATTTCTACATATAAATACATGGTATAGATGAACAGAAAAATATTTATGTGGATTTATAATATTTAAAATAAATTGAAAGGAAAGTAGCATTTGTAGGTTTTCTTTTCTTAGGAAATCAATACTCATAAAATTCAAGGTTGGAATTGAGAATTAAAAACCACAGTGAGTTGATTATAAAACATGGAGTCTGTCATCTTTATTTTCCCTGTGGATAACATAGTGTTTAGTGTTTATACCTTGAGGTCTATTTGTGTTGCTGCAGCTCTTCTGCTGACTTTGAAGTGAATGTAAGATGTTGCTGAAACCAGAATATTAGGGCTTGGAGCGGATGCCTTTCAACTCTTCATTGAAGAAGAGTAAACTGATGTCAGGGAGGAATGTGAAGGGCCTCCATATCTCCTGTTCTCCAGGTTGTAAAAGTCCATTATTCTCAACCCCCAGTGCCAGGTGGGTGAGGCCATGTCCTCTGTGCCTTTTTCATTTCCCATCATTGTCCTTGACCTTCCACTAAACCTTGAAGATGCCTGGCACTTAGCAGGCGCTCCATCCACTGTTCTTGAAAAAAGAAATAGCATTTGAACAATTATTACAAAATCCCTGAAGCCAAGCACTGAGACCAGATCTCAAGCCCACTGCCTGCTGAAACTCTCCTGATTCTTATGGTTCACACTGATCAAGCTGATTATGTTTTCTTTCATTAAGACCTGGTGTAACGACTTCCTCTAGCCTGTCCATTGGGTTATTTATCAGGAACTCTGTATGGATTAACTAATCAGTAGCCAGAAAAGCCTGAAAAAAAAAAAGATCTTTGTTCTCCACATCTGCAGAACAGAAAACCATCCTGTATCTAGGTGATTAGGATTGATTAGGATCATAGGTTCATTATTTGGCCATAAGCCTCAACCTGTGAGAAAGGGACCCATCCCTGTGTGATCACCCAGTGCTTCTGAATCACCTCCCTGCATTTTAGCCTTTGAGGAGGAAAATGCTGCTGGTTTCCAATCACAGTTCCTTGTAATAAAGTTTTTTGTCTACCATAGCCTGACTTCCCAGTAATTGCCTTTGTTATACAGCAGGGAGTCTAATTAGAAATCTAATTAGAAACTCTGGTATTCTTGGTGTGGCTGAGAATAGTCATTAATCATTGGTAATGAATGGATTAATATGAATGAAAATCCATACTGCCTTCTTCAATACATGGTACATGGGGTTCCCTGTATGAGAAACAGCTCCACAACAAGCTGATGTCTGTAATAAGGGTTCTATACTTGTGACTTCTTTGCAGATTAATTTTAAACCACAATTACTCAGTCCAGGACATTTTAGCATATATGGCACCTCTCATCCCACTGGCACATAGACTTATTATTGACATTCAGTGGCAATTGCCTCAGGATGCGTGTTTCTTTCAAGGGTCACTTTCAAAATCTTAGAAAAAATTCATTTGTGTTTATAAATCTGACATCCACACACAAGGTTTTAGTATTTACAGAAACCAATTTCTTTTGGTATGAATCATATGTATACAAATTGATTCTATTTATATTATTATCTTTAAGAATGATTCATAGGGCTGGGGATATAGCCTAGTGGCAAGAGTGCCTGCCTTGGATACACGAGGCCCTAGGTTCGATTCCCCAGCACCACATATACAGAAAACGGCCAGAAGCGGCGCTGTGGCTCAAGTGGCAGAGTGCTAGCCTTGAGCGGGAAGAAGCCAGGGACAGTGCCTCAGGCCCTGAGTCCAAGGCCCAGGACTGGCAAAAAAAAAAAAAAAAAAAAGAGAGGCAAGCTATGCATGCTCTTTGATGGGATGAACACAGTGGCAGCTATTTTTTAAAAAGCAATAGAGCTGGGAGAAGTGGTGTAACCTTGGGGGGCACTTGGGAGACTGAGGTAGGAAGATCATGAATTCAAGATTATCATGGACTACATATTAAGTTTGAGGACATACTAGGCTACAAAGCAAGACTCTTGTCTCAAAGAAACAAAAACAAACAACAAAAACATCAATAGCATTTTTATTAGTTATTATTATGATGATCATTAAAAAGTTACTGGAGTGAATGCAATGAGGGAAAGATCCTCATGGAAGTCGTTGGCATGCTTTGAATTTCATATTTTAGGGGTGGTTCTGTGATCTGTGATTCAGTCCATCTAATTCAGCTGAAATCTCCAAACTGCACCCAGGTGCCCAGATCCAACCCTATCCCATCTACCCCATTCCAGGCACCCCCCTCACGCCCCTCCTCCCACCCCCGCCCCAGTACCTCAGTATAATTTTTCCAGGGAAAGCACAGCGCCCTCTGTCGGACATCGCCACCAATTACTCTTACTAAATTGGGACCTACAGAACCACAAGGAACTCATTTAGCCTAGAGTCACCAAGGAAATTTGTGTGGAGGGCGAACTTGCCACCTTTTTATTTACTGCCTACAGAGTTTCACATTAAGTTCTCAGCCATGTAAACAAAAGAAAACAGACCTCCGAGGTCAGGAGCTAGGCTCCAACCTCTTTTCCATTTGTTTATTGCCACAGTGCTAGTTATGAACCCTTCTCTATGCCATCTTTATATCTATTTTTAAATGTTATTTATTTGTACACACATAGCAAGAATTTTATCTTCCGGTATCCCTATAGCAAGTCTTTTTGAGTTAAACTCAGGGGTTTGAATGTGCTAGGGAGGAAGTTGTGAACTCTGGAGATTCTAATCTAGGTTCCTGGCCATCCTGGGAAGAGGTGCTGGCTTACAATTTGTGTCAGCCTAGGTGGCCTGCGTTAACTCTTTTGTTTGTTTGTTTGTTTTAAATTGTAAAGGTGATGTACAGAGGGGTTTCAGTTACATAAGTCAGGTAATGAATACATTTCTTTTTGAATAGTGTCCCCTCTCCCTCATTTTCTCCAAGTTTTTTCCTTCCCCTCTCCCCTTCCCACGAGTTCTTTCTAACTTGTTTTCCAGCATGTGTCTAGTGAGTATCACTGATGAATTAGTTGACCCTTTGTCTCACTGTTTTTCCCCTTCTCCTCCCCAAATCAGCTACACTTAGATACAAGACAATGGGTTCAGAAATCAAAAACAGAAACAAAATGGGGGGGAGAAACAAAAGGGGGGGAACTGCATAGTACAATGAAACATCTCCTGTTTCCATTTCTTGGAGTTCATTTCGATAAGTATCATTTTATATTATCATATGCACATAGCTAGTAAGCCATGGTGATCCCATCCTAAGACTATCCTCCTTTGGTTTCACTGTGTGAAAGTTTAGAATCCTTTTTAAATAACCATGTGCAAGTGTAATTTGTGTCTTACCATCCTGTGTCAACTTTAAGAGTCCATTTATACAAAAAGAAAATGCAGATGTTACAGAGGTTTCATGTTTATAAAATACCTTATCATGCTTAGAAGAAAAATATGAGTCACAGGAAACACTAAGTATGAGATAAGCCATCCAGAGTCACAGTTGATACTTGTTGAAATGATGGAAACTGGGTATTTGACAAGCCCTTGCTTTCTCAGCTATGCTTTTCCTCTGAAACTTGCTCCATCTTCCATATTGCTTTTCTCTCTACCATATCTTTACATTGACTTGACATTTAGAATCTGGAAAGGCTTCAATGAGGAATTATTTAAAGGAGAAATGCTCGAATATATTTTCTTTTCCACCACATAAAGGTCATGTGTATGTGTTTAAAAGCACTCATGTTTTCCCTTTCAGTATTTATCAATATAAGAAGTTGATATTAGGAATATGCCTGACTGTTTAATGTCATGACCAACAAAACAGTTCTATTTTTTCTGTGTGCTTTCCTATTTCAGAATGTTTCCTCGGCAATATGTAACAACTCAAATGATCAAAGTACATTGTTCCACCTAAATTCACACAAGCCTTTATGATACCATATTTCCCAAGCTCAGATGCCATTTACACACTGAAGACTAGTGTGAGGGAAATTTGAATTAGAAGGAGAATCTTATTCATGATTGTATTTTCCTAAATGACAGGTTTCCTGATTGTTAAGAAGAAAAATATATTCTTAAATTCTAGCATGTACAAATCAGCAACACAAAAATATTGATGTGCTTCAAACTAATTTTGTCTCTATATTTTTACATTTATGCATTTTGTGTTTGATTCCTTTCACTGTGTGACAAATTTCTTTTGCAAATTTTGATTACCATTTACTCTAATTAAGTAATATGATAATTAAAACACTTTTGCACATTTGAAAAAGTAATTTAAAAACATACTAGACTCTATCAATAAATTAAAGTTGTGAAATATGATGAACATATATTGTTTTTGAAATTTCCATGTGAAATATTACATAATTCTCATGTGAAATGTTACATAATGTTTATTCATTTACTCTAGTTATTGCTAAATCTCACACCACCAGATGTTTACATTGTTAAACCTTAAAATACATTTTGGGCAAACAAAAAAAAAAAACACCAACTGTTTGAATTGGGATAACAGGTGCTAACGTGCTTTTCACTAGATAACACTTATTTAGCAAACTCCCAATTTAGAGGCCATCTGAGTTTTATGAAGAATAGGAATTAACTTTTGTTTTCTTTTTTTTGTGCTGGTCCAGGGTGTTGAACTCAGAGCCTAGAGCACTTGGCTTTTTCGCTCAAAGCTGGCTCTCTACTACTTGAGCTACAACCTTAATAACTAGTCTGGCTGATTAGAAATGTGCCTACTGCCTTATGTATCAATCTGTAACTCCTCTGTACATCACTTTGAGAATAAATTAGTAATTATTCAGAAAAAAAGAAATGAAAGTCTCATGGACCTTTCTGCTGGGGCTTTGAACATCATGACCTCAGATCTCAGCCTCCTGAGTAGCAGTACAGAGCTACTAGTGCCCAGTGGTAAAAATTCCCTGTTTTGAGCAACTTAAAAATATTGGAATTCTGTTTAAGTCATAGCACATTCATTCCACTGTTTATACATACACTTTCTTTTCTTTTTGTTTATACATACATTTAAAACTATTAATCCATCCAGGGTTGCACCTAAATAAAATCAGTATTTTGAGAGTTTGAGTTCATACTTGGAGCCCAAACATCTGGTAATTACCATTAGTATATTTGAGGAGTCTGTCTCTCATGCCCTAACTCTCTCCCTTCATCAGGTGAAACCTATATTTTGAAACTTTTCTGAACACACCTCCGATTCACCAAGTAGTTTTAAGTTTACTTGGCTGACTATCCCGATCACTCATTTTTGTCTCACTGTTTCACTTTGCTAAGGTACAAACAACTGATAAATGCTTTATGAGTGACACCTCCCAGATTGGGCACCCATTTAATTCTTGGAAGCCTTGCAGGTCTAATCCCTTAGAGAGACTTGGCATAAGTTAAGTCAACATAAATATTTGAAGGGGGCTATGGAAAGAAATCTATATTCAGTGATCATTGGATTTTTAATGTGGTTGTTTTCAGCCTGATTTTCCAAGACTCACTCTGAGAACCTATGAGGAAGAGCTCTTTGTTAAAGAAGTGCTCCCAGGAAAACCCAGTGAGGGCTGAGTGGAAGCAGGAGAGGGAAGGGAAAAAAATGCCAATGCAGTTGTTTCAGATCAAGTCCCAGCCTCAGGGGGCAACAAGGGGCTGCCCAGAGGACATGCCACTCCAGAGATTTCTTGTGCTGATGGAAGGAGCTGGGCATTCATGCTTCCATTCTTTGGTCACATGCTGTCCTTTCTGGGACCATAAACTTCCTGACACTTCTACTTCTGTGCAGGTAGCCAAAGGGACCAAGTACATTCTGAGAGCTACTGGGAATACATACAACATGCAGAAGCTGTGGGGTGGGCATTGGACTCATAAAGAGGACAAGGGGAAATGGGGGGAATAGTACCTGTAGGAACTGTAATGGAGTGAGCTTGAGGGGGAATTCAGGGAGAGAATGAAGTCTATGGGGTCAGGACGTGCTCAGTGGTACCTCTTCCTGGAGGTAATTGTAATACTACATCAAAAGAGAACAATAGAAAAATGAGGGAGGAGGTAACCAGTTTGATAAGAAATGTACTCACTGCCTTTTGTATGAAACTGTAACCCTTCTGTATATCACTTTCACAATAAATAATTTTAAAATAAAGAGAGAGAATAATACAACCCTGGTGCCAGTGACTCACTTCTGTAACTTGAGCTACTCAGGAGCCTGAGATTTGAAGATCATGGTTCAAAGCCAGTCCATGCAAGAAAGTCCATGAGACTCTTATCTCCAATTCACCACCAGAAAACTGGAAGTGGCATTATGGATCAAAGTGGTAGAGTGTTATTGAGAGGAAAAGCTCAGGGATAGTGCCCAAGGCCTGAATTCAAGTCCCAAGACTGACCGGGAAAAAAAAGAGCATTCCAGAAGTCATCGTAGTCATGGTCTACCTTCTCCCAGCCAACAGATTCTTCCTAAGTGTAACCAGTAACTAGGGACTGGTACTGTCAGTAGAATTTCTGTTGCTTGTTTTTGTCTTACATTAAGCATATATATTCTTCTATGTCTGGCTTTTTCAGTCAACATTCTGGAAGTGTTGTAGCATTTAGCAAAAGTTCATTCTTTTTCACTTCTCTGCAATATTCTATTATAACTCTTTTGCAGTTTATTGTTGCTAAACATATGTACTGTTTATAGTGTGGGCTGTTGTGTGTAATGCTGCTATAATTTTTTGTAATTGTATTGGATAAATATTGTATTGGGTAAATACCTGCAAGTAGATTGGGTCACATATAATGTGAATATGTTCGCCAGAGATGGTGGCTGAAGTTCGTAGTCCAGGCTACTTGAAAGGTAAGATCTAGAGATCACCGTTCAAGGCCAACATGAACAAAAAAGGACATGAATCTGCATCTCAACCAATGACTGGATGTGATGGCACACACTAGTCATCCCCAGTGCCACAGGAAAGTATGAGTACAACCACAAGCCAGGCTGGCCTGGCATAAAGTGAGACTTTTCCTTGGAAGTAGCCATGGCAGAAAAGGGGCTAGAGATGTGATTTACATGTGAGAGCACCTGTCTAGCAAGCGTGAGGCTCTGAGTTTAATCCTTAGTACCACAAAGAAAAGAGAACTGGTGTATTTTTAGCTTTAATCAACATTGCTACAAAACTAGGCTGTGGTGGCACAAGGATGTAATCCCAGCTCTGTCTGAATCAGGTGGATTGTGAGTTTGAGACCAGCTCAAGCTACATAGCAAGATCCTAACTCAAACCAAGAGCCACTTAGCTTTACAAAGTGACTAGACCACATTAGCTTTTATTCACAGTAGGAGAATTTCAGTTACTGTACATTCTAACAAAGCTGTGTGGTTTATTAAGTGTAGCTTCTTGGGACTTTTATTTTTTAACTATCAGCGAGTGAACTGAAAACTTACAATTAGAAAATTTGCAGAAACTTCCCTCTAATGTAGCAACTTCTTAAAATGAAGTGATTGTGGTTATTACTAATATCCATATATACATATAAATAATGCTATATGTTACCTATATATTCATCTGCAAATCTGCTTTTTACTTTGTCATCTGAATTAACAAGATTGTCTTTTATTGTACGGTCAAGAGTTGTTTCTGAATTTTCATTAGACAGAGAAAAGTTTAATGCTCAATAACCTGTCACTACTCAGTATATAGTATTTTTAAAAGTTATTTTATTGTATCCAGTAGGTATCCAGAACTTTCTAGCTCTAAGTTGCAATTGAGAAAAGGTGGCAGAGTATGTAAGGCATATTTTAACATCTGTGTAAAGGTAAAGAAGCATGAGAAATTGGCCAGGATCCTGGGGCTGAAATCTGAGGATCGTAGTTTGCAGCTGGTCTAGGCAGGAAAGTCCATGAGATGCTTATCTCCAATTAGCCAACAAAAATCCAGAAGTGGGGCTGGAAATATGGCCTAGTGGTAAGTGCTTGTCTCATATACATGAGGCCCTGGGTTCAATTCCTCAGCACCACATATATAGAAAAAGCCAGAAGTGGCACTGTGGCTCAAGTGAAGAGTGCTAGCCTTGAGCAAAAAGAAGCCAGGGACAGTGTTCAGCCCCCCCCCCCCCAAAAAAATAAAAGCCAGACGTGAGGCGGAGGCTCAAGTAGCAGAGCACTTGCCTTGAAGAAAACAACTAAGAGACAGCAGCCAGGATATAAATTCAAGTCCCAGTGTTGGAACAAAAATAAAATAAAAAAGAATAAGAAATTAATAATTTTAGTGTCAATAGGGAAGTAAATATCACATTCCAGGTGAAGAAGTTTAAAATCATATAAACAACTGTATATTTCTAAAGGACTGATGTTGGGCAGAAGGAGATGACTGAGTGACTGCAGACTATAAGTTAAGATTTTGAACTGAATGCCTTTCCTTCAATATCAATGCCATTCTACAGTATATGATTTTTACTAGTATGATTTTCATATTTGTATTTTTGTACCCCAGCATTACTGGGATTTTAATTTAGGGCATTGCACTTGCGAGGTAGTACTCTATCACTTAAGCCATACCTCTGCTGTTTTTTGTTTTGTTTTGTTTTTTAATTTCAGTTATTTTTTCAGGCAGGGCCTTATCTTTTTTCCCAGAGCCTTCCTAGAATCTTGATTATCCTACCATAACACACAGGTGTTATCCCAGCTACACAAGAACGTGTGACTCTTTTGATGGAGTCTCACTAATTTGAGCTGCTGGCTTCCTGATCTCGGCCTCCTGAGTATCTGTGTTTGTACTTGTAAGTGACCATGTCTACATGCTTATCTTTTAAAAGTGCTGCTAGGCACTTTGTGGTTATGGTCAGAGGCCATTGCTGGATTATCCAATAACCTAAAATAAATTGGCTTTTTGGTGGAAGACTCAACTACATGATTTTTATGTTCCCTTTCTTCTGTAATAAGGGAAAACAGTGAAAAATGAAAGGTAAAACTATTTCCTAAAAAAGTTGTATGTGCTGACTGAAGGTATCTGTTCTCAACCCCTATCAGCTAACACCTTTCTTATCAGAGATTAGTACCGATGGCAACAGTAAAATTACTGAGGAGAATAGTAGAACTTTCCAGAAGTTTACAGTGTTACAAAGGAAGAACTAAAGACTATAGTGGGAAATTACATAAAAGAAGCAAAAGCGCTGCTCATTAATCAGTGAAGTGAATTTTTCTCAATTAAATTAAAGCCTAATCTTCATTTTAGGTTGATGACTTCTGTCTGCCAATACTTTGAAGTTAGTGGTCTGTTAAGGTTTATTAATTTTTAGCATTTAATTAATAGACTCATGCAAAGATGGAAAAGAAAACGAATCTTACAGATTATATTCTGTAAACAAGTGGAGAACTGGGGATCAGCAAGGGCTTAAGAAAATCTGTGTCATACAAAAAGTTTTCCATCATCAATTTCTACCATTCATTTCATTCCTCTTCATACCCTTTCCTCCCTTTCCTTTCTTTCCTTCCCTCTTCTCTCCTCTTTTCTCCTCTGTTTCCCTCTTCTTTCTTCTTGTCTTCTCTTCCCCTTCATCTTCCTGCTTTTCTCCCTTTTACCTTCTCTTTCTTCTTTATCTTCTCAAGGCTTTTCCCTCTTTATCTTCCACTAACTTTTTTCTTGGGTCTTTTTCTCTGAGAAAAAAAATCAGATCTCATTCTTCCATGAACCTTTCACCACTTTGCCCTCCCATTTACAGTCTCCAAACCTAAAGATGAACTAAGCCAGGCAGTAGTGATTTAGAAAGTTTCTAGTTGAAATACTTTGCAAACAGAATGATTATTCTAATGTAAGATGTTATAAGTTCATTATGAACTGAAATCTGCTTGGCTGCACTTAAGTGCCAGTTGGAATTGCAGGAATCCTATTAAAATACATTAAAAGGACAGAAAATGTTTTTTTTGTTGTTGTTTTTTTTTGTTTTTTGGCCAGTCCTAGGCCATGAACTCAGGGCCTGAGCACTGTCCCTGGCTTCTTTTTTGCTCAAGGCTAGCACTCTGTCACTTGAGCCACAGCACCACTTCTGGCCATTTTCTGTATATGTGGTGCTGAGGAATCGAACCCAGGGCCTCATGTATACAAGTCAAGCACTCTTGCCACTAGGCCATATTCCCAGCCCCACAGAAAATGTTTTAATAGATAATACATCCTTAATATGTTCTAAGTAAAAAACAATTACAGATAAGCAATTTTGAGAGCTTCTTGGAAAGCAGAGGGCATAGAACCATTTTACTGGAGAAACCAGGAGACAGAAAGAGAGGGGGGAGGGAGAGGGGAGAGAGGAGAAAACTATAACATAAAGTCTGCAGTAGGAGAAAGTGCTACATTGTTACCCAAGCATGGCTTAAGAACATGAAGCTCAGAATGAACTTGAAGGAAGCAGAGACTCAGGACCTGTGGACAACTATCCAGGCAGTGAATTCTAGGCCTTCTTTGAATAATCTCCATCCTGTGCCTTCAGCACACAGCAGCAAGGCTTGCTCCAGGGTAAAGCCTGGAGGATTCCCTTAATAGAAAACATGGAGAGTCCCTTGTAGGAATGCAGAGTCTGGCCTTCATAAAGGAGACAAACTGAATTCTCCCCTGCTTCCTTTTTGCTGCAGGAGAAGTTTGGGAGAACACTCTGAAGTGGGGGCTTCCCAGAGTAGGCATGATAGTAAGTGACATACAGCAACGACAGGGCTAGGGGGAGCCACCCCAAACCCTCAATAAAATGATTCAGATCTTTTCCAAATTTTCCCAGCTTGACCTGTCCTTAATATCCAAGCAAGACATGTATATTCAGAATTTGGATCTACTGACTGCAAAGGATGTTCTCACTTGATCTGATGAAATATCTTCCAACAGTCCAGTGATAAAGATGCTCCATCATAAGTGTCAACCTCAAACAAACAACTTGCTGAAGAAATTGGGAATGAAAGTGGCTCATGCAAATTCCTGGGAAAATCTAAAGTTTTTGAATATCATGAATGAAAAACTACTACCCATATTAAATCCACCGAAATGCAAATTCAGAAATAAAGAAAACATCTTAAAAGTTTCTCAAGAGAAAAATGTCTGGTTGCCAATGGTACAATCCTCTCCTAGCTACAATGTATGCAACTTGGCACTGGAGAAATATCAAAGCTCTGAAAGAAAATAATAAGAATTTGGATTGCTTTACCCAATCAAATTCATTCATGTGGGACAGTGAGAAAATCATTTTTAGACATTCAATGATTCAGAAAGTCTAATGACTGAATGGTTTCTGAAAATCCTACTGAAGAATATAGTGCAGTAGACACAAGAATGAATTCAAGATGAGGACATGTAAGAGAAACAATGCTAGGCAAATAAAAAGATTTCATCATGGCAATTAACTGAAGATGGAAGACAGGATCCTGCTGAGTATCCTGTTTGGTGGTAGATGTAGAAATCAAGGTTTATTCACCGGTTATATCTAGCATTAGAAGAATGTATAAATAAAATCCCATGAAAGCTTAGAGAATTGTGAAATAAAATGCCCTGAGAGCTCTGTGATAACAGTTTAAAGGAGGGAGTATTTGAACTTGGACCTAAAAAGGAATGTTTGATGAATTGTAAAGGCGAGTATAGTGGATGGATGCTCCCAGCAAAGTGACCATCCATACAAATAGTGGAGCATTGGTAAAGGACTTGGGTTATTCAGGGTAGAGAAGATTCAGTGGGCCTAAGAATGCATGAGATTGATAATTGTCTAGAAACTAGTTTTTGATTCCCATTTTCTAAAATACCAGGTGATCACCTACATTGATATACTTAACATACTTTCTTAATTGCCTACTATCATTAATTTTGTTCCATGATTCATGATTTGTGATGGAAAATAAGGCTTAGAAGATTATAAACTGTTTGAACTTTCATTTTCTTTCTGGTTTAAGCATGCTATCTTTGCTTCCAAAATCATTATGCATGTATTAAACAAGTGGTGTAATGAGTCATGTTAATTATACTTTTAAAAACTACATGGTTAGTAACTCATAATAAAGAAACTTAATATTTCAAATTCCTACAAAGCAGACTGTGCACTGACACTGGAGATATATGTATCAAGTTGCTGTGGAACAAATATGATCAGTAAGTTACTTCAACCACACTACAGTCACTCCAGACCACCACCATACCAAGAAACACAGTAAATGCCCTCAGACCTTTAACACAGGTTTTCATTCTTAACAGAGTATTTGCCTTTACTGGAAGTGACTCATCGATTAGTATAATACTCTACTTTTTAGTGTTCCATTACTTAAGATTTGTTATAAGTAGGAATAAGGCAATATTCTGCCTGGAAACACAGGCAAACATTCAAAAGCCCTTCCTTTTCAGAGTCTGCTCTGAGCCACATTCTGCTAAATTGCAACAACATGATGAAAATGTGGCAGTCATCTTAGAAAGAACATGTTTTTTGTTTGTTTGTTGCTTGAATGAAAGTTAGAACCAAGAGAAACTACACTGTGCAAAAGTGTTGAACATGTATGTGTCATTTGCTTAGAAGTCCTGGAGGCAGGTAGACTGAACAAGACAGAAGAAAACTTTATAATGATAACCAAAGGGCAAAAGCATGCTTTTTCTTATGTCAATTGAAAGTCATTTGCTGAAGTATAAAATCAGACCAAAAAAAAAAGGTAGATCTTTCTTTGAGAGCGGGGATACAGACAACAACTGACTGTATAAGTGTACTTCAATTACTGTTTTAAGAGTATTTCTTGAACAATAAAAGCATTCCATATGAGTATGGCATTGTATAATGTCTTGTCTCACTGACAATAACATTGCTTGAAACTTTCTAGTCATATGCACATTGAATTTAATTTATTCATTGTTCCCTTGAATGAGTTTGAAGAAGTTGTTGAGGCAATTTCTGTTAGCATCAAATTTGTTTCTGGGAATGAATTAACTTGTGCCTTATGTAGACATATGATTCTCATTTTTTCTTCCCTATATGTTGCCATTTAAATATTAATTTAAATTTTAACATGTTATCAAGGCTAGATTTGAGAATAAAAATGAAATTTAAATTAATCAACTATGCCACATTGTAGTAATTTTATTACAAGAACTATATATTTATGTGCACTTTAGGTTAAAAATTTATTAGGCCTAGGAAATAAAATTGTAACCAATACTGAAACTTAATTTAAATCATGTATGTGCTGCCACCTACCACAAAAATACTTAGGTGGTTGTGAATACAGTATTAACTAAAACAATATACAAATATAGTCTTAGAATATTTCTTAATATTTCTGTTATCTAAATTTCAAATTCAATTTCATAGAGTATATATAAATATAAATTATTTCATCAAAAGATACTATAAAAAGTTGCTATTGATCAGGATATAGTGTATTCATAAACTGCAATGGGTAAAAGCCTTACTGTTTGTACAGGAATTTGTATTTTCTCTCAGACTGTATTCTTCCATAAAGATAAAGCCAAGCCTTACACTATATCAACTCTGTATATAGTGACATGACAGTTCTCCTAAGATCTCAGATTTCCCATCTGTACCTGGGGTTTTATGACTACTTGAAAATGTCCAAGCAGGAAGGGTTAGAGTGGAAAGAGCTCCCTTAAGGGTTGGAAAAGGTCCTTGGAATTGCTACACATCAGAAATCTCAATGGTCGCCTGAGGTTATAGGAGGCCAGCAGCAGTAGCTGGCATGGGTCCAATTGATCATCTACTAAAACTGACCTTTTAACGAGTGTGCATATATTTTATAGGGAAACACTGTATTAACAGTGAGATCTTTTCTTGTCTTCTTCAATAATTTAAAAACAGCCCTTCAATAAATGCTTTTCCTGATATCTGCAAAATGAATAAAAGAATTTAAGAGTCTACCAAAACGTTCACGATTACCACAATTGTGTCAATATCCATCATAAAATGTAAAAGGGCAGTGACTTTAAGTGAATTGAACCACTTAACGTGATGAATCTCAATTCTAGGGATAATTTAACACAACCGCTTTCTCTCTGGGCTTTGATGAAAAACTTTAAAGAACTAAATTGAGATAGTATATTATCTCAGGAATTACTCATTGCCTCTAAGTCATTGTATATCTAAACCTTATTTTTTCACTCTCCCACATGAACTAATTTGGCTGAGTAAAGCAATCCAAATTCTTATTATTTTCTTTCAGAGCTTTGATATTTCTCCAGTGCCAAGTTGCATACATTGTGGCTAGGAGAGGATTGTACCATTGGCAACCAGACATTTTTCTCTTGAGAAACTTTTAAGATGTTTTCTTTATTTCTGAATTTGCATTTCGGTGGATTTAATATGGGTAGTAGTTTTTCATTCATGATATTCAAAAACTTTAGATTTTCCCAGGAATTTGCATGAGCCACTTTCATTCCCAATTTCTTCAGCAAGTTGTTTGTTTGAGGTTGACACTTATGATGGAGCATCTTTATCACTGGACTGTCGGAAGATATTTCATCAGATCAAGTGAGAACATCCTTTGCAGTCAGTAGATCCAAATTCTGAATATACATGTCTTGCTTGGATATTAAGGACAGGTCAAGCTGGGAAAATTTGGAAAAGATCTGAATCATTTTATTGAGGGTTTGGGGTGGCTCCCCCTAGCCCTGTCGTTGCTGTATGTCACTTACTATCATGCCTACTCTGGGAAGCCCCCACTTCAGAGTGTTCTCCCAAACTTCTCCTGCAGCAAAAAGGAAGCAGGGGAGAATTCAGTTTGTCTCCTTTATGAAGGCCAGACTCTGCATTCCTACAAGGGACTCTCCATGTTTTCTATTAAGGGAATCCTCCAGGCTTTACCCTGGAGCAAGCCTTGCTGCTGTGTGCTGAAGGCACAGGATGGAGATTATTCAAAGAAGGCCTAGAATTCACTGCCTGGATAGTTGTCCACAGGTCCTGTGTCTCTGCTTCCTTCAAGCTCATGGCACAGGATGGAGATTATTCAAAGAAGGCCTAGAATTCACTGCCTGGATAGTTGTCCACAGGTCCTGTGTCTCTGCTTCCTTCAAGTTCATTCTGAGCTTGATGTTCTTAAGCCATGCTTGGGTAACAATGTAGCACTTTCTCCTACTGCAGACTTTATGTTGCAGTTTTCTCTCTCTCTTGGTTTCTCTAGCAAAACGATTTTATTAAATCTAACCCAATTACTGAAATGCATATATAGCTAAAATAATTTTTTATAGGTAAGGGTTATTGAACTCAAGGGTTGCTCTTCCTAAACAAGAACTCTACTGCTTGAGCAATCTTCTATCCCTGCTTGCCTTATTTTTGAGGTAAGTATTCTATCCTTTTATTTATCTCACCTATTTAAACTTGGTTATTGTAGCATGCCACCAGGTCTAGTTTTTTTTTTTTCTCTTGAGATGGGGCTTTCCGAACTTTTCTCTGTAACCTAGCTGCAATCTTCTTTATTTCAGCTTCTTAAGTAGCTAGGATTTCAGGTTTTTTTTTTTAATTTTTGCAATTACATTTTCTGCAATTTCACAAAGATTACCCCAATCTACCTGTCAAAATTCTCCTTAACCATGATTTCCATCTTGGTACTCTTTCCTGATCTTTCTCCTGTTCTGCGTGATCACTTCTCTTTTTTTTTGGGGGGGGGGGTAGTGTTGGTTTCCATTTTGACCCCTATTTTCTCCCTTGACATTTGTGTCTGTTAGTATTCCATCAGAACTTCTTTGTACTTTATGTGCATTTTGATGAATTTAACCAGTCCCATCTCTTCAACTATTTATTGATGTGACTGATATATTTATGCATATATCCACAAGCAGATCTTTCTTGTTTTTAACCTAATAGTGAGGTATAAAAATATTAATGATTTTAAACATATTCAGCAATTACTCTTGACTATATACCAATTTTCTAAAGTTGCTGATATAATAGCAATCATGTTTCCTGCTCACCCTTCTGTACATGAAGAATTCAGCATACAAGGAGGTAACTTCTCTCTCCCAATCTTTATATCTAGAACCTTGCAGGGAAAGCTCAGACATCTGGAGGTGACTCACATGGTCAGAGATGGAATTATGGACTCCTTCATTCATGTAGTTCGTGAGGTGCCTGGAATAACTCAAAGTCTGGGTAACTGGTGATGTTTATAAGAGTCCACATGAGACTTCTGCAAATGACTTGGCTTCTCACTGCATGCCACTTGAGTTTCTAAAGAAAAATGACCTTAGAGAGAGCATCTGGAGTATAGTCAGACAGTGCAGAGAAAGAGTACTTTTGCTTGCATTTTGATCTCTGGTGTATTAGCTCTGATGATTCAACCAGCTGGAGATGCCTTGTTTAGCAAGGGATAGGAATAGTTGAGGTGGTACAGTTCACTTACCTGTCTAGGTTCAGTTGGAAGGGAGTGTCCATGGGAAGACAGTAAATTTCTATGTGGCTTGGATTTCTTCACAGTTTGGTGGCTGATTTCTGAGAGGGAACTTTGACTGTCAGGATATATCACTTCCTTTATATCCTATTGGTTACTGAGGAGTCACTAAAGCCAGCTGATTCAAGTGGAGACAAAATGCCCCTTTCTTCTGATGGTGTGTTTCAAAACGGTATGTGGAACGGAAGATATTGTTGTGACCATTTGTGCGAAATACCATCTCTCATATTTTATTTACATAGGTGCTATGAGAGAGCCACTAGTTTAATTTAGATTAAAGGGACTCACCCATATTTTATACATAGACCTATTAGCTTTATTATCTATTAATTGTTCACTCATAAATTTCTCTATATTAATAATTAAAGTTTTGAAGTTCTTCCATAATTCACTTTAAAATAATTATGCTAACTCCATTCATCTACTGAGGTATACCTGGGTTGGTTCTATATTTTAGCTATGGTAAATAAGGCTGCAATAAACGTGGTTGTGCTGGTAGCTTTAATAAGGCCTCATTTGTGATCCTTTGGGTAAATGCACAAAAGTGGGGTTGCTGGCTCATAGGAGAGCTCTATGTTCAGGCCTTTGAGGAACCTCCATACTGCTTTCCAGAGTGGTTGAATAAGAAATTGTGGTATATATACACAATGGAATTCTATGCTTCTATCAGAAATAATGATATTGCCCCATTTGTAAGGAAATGGAAAGACTTGGAAAAAAATCACACTAAGTGAGGTGACTCAGACCCAAAGAAACATAGGCTCTCTCATTTTCCTCATTGGTAATAATTAGTATATATCTAGGATAGTCATAGAAGATGATTGCAATAGCTCAATAACCATGTACATGTGATCATATAAGATAATGCTAAGCAAAATGAACTCCAAAATATGGAAATTAGCAGTTTGTCATTGTTGTTATCTTTAACATACTATGTGAAATTATTTTCTTTTTCTTTTGCTTATCTTCCCTATTGTTTAGCCCCTGTTGTTACTGTATTTGATTTCAGTACCCTAGGTATTGTATATATGTTTGTCTGAGTTAGGGAAAGGAAGGGGAACATTAAAATTGTAAGACAAATCGCTTCTCGGCCTTTTGGCTAAGATCAAGTGTAAAATTGTAAGACAAATAGTAAAAGGCGAATCAATGCAACAGCAATAATTACAAGACAATATGTTACCAACGAACTGTACAACTTAAGGGAGGGGTCAGGAGTAACTGGGCAGGAGGGAAGGCAGAGTAAAATGAGGGAGGAGGTAAGAAGTTTGACAAGAAATACACACTACCTTACATATAAACCTATAACCCCTCTGTACATCATCATGACAATAAAAATTAAAATTAAAAAATGAATACCATATACAATAAAAAAGAATTTTGCTTATTCTAAACAATCCTGATATGATGATGATTATGATATTGGTAATGAAAATTATGTCACCACTTTCACTAACTTTCTAGTGGGCTTTCTAATTTCATGGAGGAAATAAATGAAATTACTGAAAGGACTAAAGGAGGGTTTGAGAGGGAAGGCATAAAAAATGAATTTCCAGTGTCAGAGTGTTGAACCTTGAGGTCCAATGTCATTATATGTGAAGACTAGAAATGGTCTCACCTGACTTTTACCCTGTCTTATACCTTGTCTGCTTTTGTGCATTGTCTCTAAGTCAGCTTGGTGACACCAAATCCAACTTTAGAGTCTCTGTTCTCTACAGATATCATATATGAAAAGCAAGATCTTTAGGATTGACAAGATTTTATAATTCTGTTACTTATTTATACCATGTCATCTTAACATCTTTTATCTTGGAGCTCATGTGTCAGAGCATCCAAAGCTGTAGGGATTCTAATGTCTTCCATTAAGTGTTACATGAACTTTTATTATCATAGTGGCCATAATTACATAATTACATAATAATTACATCATTACATAATAACATAATTAAAACCATAGGCTATTGAAAACATACCTGAGTTTAAAGGCCTGCCACTTGCTACCCGACCTTGGAAGTATATGTGCTCTTCTAGTTTAGTTTTGTAAACTCAAATTAGTGAGTATGTAGCAAAAAGTATTCACATTAGAGGGTTGTTTTGAGTATTAAATGAATTAATGCAGGTATAATACTTAGCCCATAACACAAAAGAAGTACCATATAAAGGTTAGCTTTTGCTATTATTTTGATTAGGGAGATAAAATAAACATCTAGCATTTATTATAAATATGTACACTGGAGTGTGGATGTGAGCAAAACTATATATATATATTAATAGATACTAATTTTATTATAATCTTTAAGCAGTTGTACAAAGGAGTTGCCATTTAACAAAGCAGTTTTTTTATTAATTTTTATAAAGGTTCAGTATAGGTGATTTGGGAATTGATAATTCAGCTTTAGAGGAACTTCAGAGATGAAAGAAGTGGTATATGACAATCACAGCACTCTGGAGGGACTGAGGCAGGAAAATTAAGAGCTCAAAGCAAGGCTGAGCTAAATAGCAAGTACCTGTCTTGAAAGAGAGAGAAAAAAAAGAGGGGAGATTTTAAATATCAAGAGAACCAAACTTTCTATCACAACCTTCCTTTTAGAATCATAGCAAAATGTCTGGCAAGGAATAGAATGCAGTATCCACTCAACAAATGTTTGCTATGTGAGTAAGTACAGGGTAAAAACATCAAATGATTAAATGACAGGAATCCATTGTGCTAAATAGAGGTATATACTGGGTGCTCTGGGAAAACAGAAGAGGTGGTTTAAACTAAATGTGGGAATGGCAAGCAAATTTACAAAAGACTGCTGAAAGTGACAATGTTCAGGTAAGTCCTTATGCCTGAACATGAGTTAACCTCATGAAGAGCAAGAAGCTTAAATTTTTATTTTTTTATTTTTTATTTTTTGCCAGTCCTGGGCCTTGGACTCAGGGCCTGAGCCCTGTCCCTGGCTTCTTCTTGCTCAAGGCTAGCACTCTGCCACTTGAGCCACAGCGCCACTTCTGGCCATTTTCTGTATATGTGGTGCTGGGGAATTGAACCCAGGGCCTCATGTATACGAGAGGCAAGCACTCTTGCCACTAGGCCATATCCCCAGCCCACAAGAAGCTAAAGTGAGGGGTCAAAAGCCATGAGAACACACTTGTAAATCCTAGCTACTCAGGGGAATAAGACCGCTAGCATTGCATCACAGTTCAAAGCCAGCCCAGGCTGAAAAGTCTGTGAGGAACCATCTCCAAAATAACCAACAATAAAGCAACAACAGAGGCATGGTTGAGTGCTAGAGTGCCAGTCAAGGAAGCATAAAAAACATGAGACCCTCAGTTCAAATTCTGGTATTAGCAAAAAAGAAAAAAAGTCTACAAAGTCTCCATGATATTCTGGTGAAAGTATTCAAAAGTGGACAATTAGTTAGGCAGAATGATATTATTGGTGTTTGTGCCATAACACATACAGGAAATTTCACTTTTTCTCCTATCATTCCAACTGTTATCATTTTTCTCCTAAAAGATAGAGATTTTTAGTAATTCATGATAAAGATATATATGATCAATGTTTTTGAAAAAATTAATTGGGAAAAAAACTAACAGCTATCATCTATTGAATCGTATTCATCTACCTTTTAATGAGCTCTTTCAAGTAATTTGTCTAAGCTTCACAAGAAAAAAAGTCTCTTTTCCCATGTTGTTAAGCTTAACGCTTTGAACTGAAAGCATCAATTATGAAATGAAGTTTAAATTAATTCCTAAAGTAATATATTTTCTTGGTTACTGTTTTATATAATTTCAAGAAATACTCATTGAATTCACTTCATCAATGGTTTTCTTTTTGAAGACTTTTACATGAAATGCTGAACCTGATGTTTCTCTTCAATCCCATTGATTTCAAATCCCATAGGGACGAACCTATTGCAAAACTCACTGGTAAATACTTTTCTCCACTTAAAAGTGCTTTCACTTCTACTTCTTCATTTGACTTTCCCCAAAGCAGTATAGGGAAGGATTTGGATAATGCATATTACTTTCCATATTCTTCCCACAGAACATCACATACTAAAATCATTATGATGACTTCTTAATGTAGACTCAGAATTTAAAGAAAAAACTGAGAGGGCTTGCCTAGCATGCATGAAGCCCTTGGTTTGATTCCTCAGCATCATATAAACAGACAAAGCCAGAAGTGGCACTGTGGCTCAATGGGTAGAGTGCTACCCTTAAGCAAAAAGAAGCCAAGGAGAGTGCTCAAGCCCTGAGCCCAAGCCCCAGGACTGGCAAAAAACAAAGCAAGACTAAAATAACTTCATTTTCAAGTTTTCTTCTCAAAATGGCCAGGTGCATGAAGATCATCTGATAATTGTACCATCTTATAGTTGATATTAATTGATGTGATGATCCCTCCAGTACCCTGCACTTCCCTGACCACAAGCCATATGATTGATTTCATCCTGATTTTTCAGAGGCTGTTCTTTTTATTCATTTTCTCATACACCTACATGATTGGTGGTAAGTCACAATGCCTTCCACTAAGGCTTTCCAATCATTTCTGTACTCTTCCAGTTAGAGGCTATCTCTGGCTGCACCTGAAACAAAAATAGATATCTTTTCCCTCTCAATGGCTTTCCAGCTGTTGGCTAAATTTAGTTGTTCAGTACTTCCCGCTCGAATGAAAACCCTGAACTACAATATAGAACATTAACACACAATGAGCTCTTAAAGGTCATCAAATCTAACTCCCTTATATTTTTTCTTTTAAACAATATGGGGATCTACACAGCATTTGTGATTTGCTCCAGGCCACAGCATTTATTAATGGTGAAAGGGGAATTTGAGGAAGTCCTCAGTGAATGCATGCTGATGATTTCACGATGTACTCTGCTTCCTGTGATCTACCTAACTGAACCAAATCTTGAAATGCGTGTGTGTGAGGGTGTGTGTGTGCTGTTGTAGCTTGCCCTTCTTGATTGTTTTCCTATTTGGTGGTTTGAGTGCGAAGTAGCAAAAGTGTGTGAGTTCTAAGTTGTCACACACAAAAATGAAATGATTCTATAGACTAACCCTGCCTCTCCCCACTCTCAAAACTTCCTGCTTTCTGTTCATCAATAATGAATGGTCCATCCTGCATTACTCTAAGGGAGCTTACATTGCACTTTTGAGCAGCCGGTTAGTAATGTACAGTGGATAGAGCCTTTCTTTCAAATCCCAGGGCAGTGGGTCCTTCAAGGCTAGCATTGCATTTTCAATTAGCTTCTGAGTAACTGTCTGGCATGTGTATTAGTGAACAGGAGCACAATTAGCTTATTGTTGCTTTCTGTATTGTGCTGAGAGGATCCCAGGGATTGGTGGAGGAACAGGCAAGCCGGGCATCACTGTGGCTGCGGAAGAAGGGAGTTCAGAAACGCAACATCTTCAGTTGCTCTGTCTGGAATTACAGTTATTTCTTACAAAGCACTGCGCATGGTGTGGTACAGTGTGCCTTTGGAGGAATTCCGGATACCATTTGGGGTTCAGCCTTCTAAGCTTTCCTATCTTTGACTAATTCTCATTATTAACATGGAACCCAACAGCCCGAAAAAGATACAATTTGCTGTGCCATTATTCCAGAGTCAGATTGCACCAGAGGCAGCAGAGCAGGTAAGGTGAATTGGGTTGGGAGCGCTTATTTAAGGTGATAAGGATATACGTTCTTATTCCTTGTAAGTTTCTCTACCTCTTAAAAATGCTGAACATAGAATTTGCCAAAAATATGTGCGAGAGGAAAAAGTTGGTTTCCATCAGCATTTGTATTTTGAGTTGCATTAGTAAACTATTGGCTACAGCTTGAATAGCACTGTATTTCATAAAAAAAAATTACCATGATTATATAGAAATGCCAATTTGAAGCCGTAAACATTTGCCTTTGCTTATTAAAATAACTATGTCATTGCTTTTGTTGACATTGTTGAGCAACTTTGAAAATATCTCCCTTATTAGCAATATTTTATTTCATTATTTATAAAATAAAAAGATTGATCTAACAACAAAAGTATTAAAGCTCATCACAATTTCAGTTTATACACTTAATATTTTAAATATGCTTCTCACTATGTACCTTAAACAAAATTTATATGTGATCAATATGGTTTGTAGGTATATGTATAACTTTAAAAACATGTAATTAGATATCAAAAACAATACGTTCTAACACTAAATCCTTTATCCTTGTCTAATATTGGTTTGCATTTGTATCGCATTTCACATGCACATTTCCTTAGATTCTTTCTCTCCTTTTATTAGCATACATTAATTGTACTTACTTAGACTCTTCATACAATGGCACCATTTTAAAAGATCATTTGTGATACAACTACAAATATACTGTACGGCAGAGTCCAGGGCAAAAGAATCCATGAGGATATCAATCTAATTGACTAGTCGAAACGTAAATGATCTTTGATTCATTTTCAAAATATTTGCTACTAAGTCTTCAAAATCATCATTGAATCTCATACTCTAATCCTCTAAGATGTTTAGCCATTATGTATAAAACCACTCACACCCAGAGTAGATAAAGACAACCTTGATTATGTTTATATACTGAAGGAACATTGCTTTTTATCTTGGACAAGATATTAAATTTACATTTTATCATCTTCTACCCTGCTGAACACATATTTGGAAATATATGAATGAATTTTTAAAGATATTTCAAATAGATTCAATAGATTCTAATCAAGATATGCTCCTATAACTCCTAAAACAATGACCCCACCAAAATCTCTTCGCCTTTAAATAAATAGCGCATTAAAATAAGACCCATATTCACTGTTTATTTGTTGATTTTGTTCTCAACATTGTGGTAAAAAGCTAATAATATCAATTGAAATTCAAAACTTACTTTGTTAATTTAGCTATGGCACATGCTAAGAATCTGAGATTTCCAAATTTCTCAGACCCTATTTAGAAAGAAGAACAATGGATCCTGAAGTCATCACCAATGTTACAACTCAGAGAGCCATTAATTTAACATTAGCAAGTCAACTGGTATCTCTCATAGGTATTAATTGTTTGATTTTATACAACTGTTTCTTTTCTCTAGAAATATAGATATGTGATCAAAGAAGTTAATAATAATAGCTGAATTGTACTAGCTGGATTTCCATATTAAAATAGCAAGCATACACTGTGTACCTTCCAGAAGTTTGCTCGTTTATATTGGGAAAAGATAAAAATGAGCAGCTTGAGAGCTGTGGAGCAGCTAGGGGCAGCATCTGATTCTCACTGACATTAGCTGACCCTTTGTTGTTCACAGATCAGGAAAAGAAGACCAACACCAGCATCCCTTGTGATTCTCAATGAAAGTAACCCCCCAGGTAAAGAGGCATGATGTCTTTCATATGTATGGGTCAGAACATGATTGTTTGAACAGCATCAAAGAGCATGTCACTGCCAAAAAAATTGTCATTTATGATTTCAATAGGCAATATTCTACCATGCTAATCTATAAACTGGATCATGAAAAAAAAGAAATAAAACATTATAAAATGAGATATTGGATTTGAAATTCTTTGAAAAGCTTTGTTAACATTGATTGTCAGAGTTCAGGTGTTCATATGAAATCTTGTTCAGTGCTTATTAATGATGGGAAAAGTTATTTAATTAGGTTTCAAGCTTCAAATTACAGCTCCTGAGATGCTTATATTTTTATAGAGTGGGTTTTTATTTATGTCATAGAGTGGGCAAAGAGCCAGCACTGGCTAAAGCTTTGCTGCTGATGTCATCTCTGAATAATGCAATTGACAAGTAACCAGATCAATTTTCAGCACTGCCCATTTGAGAGACATTCAGAATACTTGCATCCATTTGTTGAGGTTTTATTTTCCATTTCCTGTTAAAAAAAAAAAAAACCCTGAAACTGCATTATTAGTCCTGACCGAAAACTATTATCTTCAATACACAGTCATTATTTACTTTCTCAGTGGGGTGATTTCTGTGTTATATTTAAATAATGCTTTTAGATACATATATAGGACAGGAAAGATCATTGCATTAATTTGTAAATAGGTTGAGAGGAAGGACTTTTTTTTTAATGCGAGGTCCATTTGGCATGCCATGTTAGCTGGTATTGATGGTTATGTTGCTAGTCTACTAGATTTATTGAATTTCAGGTCCAATCTCTGGTTGTCTTTGCAAGGCTATACCAAATGATTTTGGGGACCTTACATAGCCTAAAAGCTGGACGTTTCCATCTCAGAGGAAGGACAAAAAGAGAAACAGCTTCAGTATTTCAAAACATAGTACCTCTAACCAGGCAGTTGTATTTTTCAGGATCTTTCTAATTAAACACAGGAGAAGAAAAGAAATGTTTCATAGTTTATTCATCACTGGGCCAAAAAATAGGGAAATTTTCAGCTGATAGGCAACAAGTAAGCTTATTCTTTCCTGTAAAACAATTTCTTTGCAATTGTAATTTCCTGAATTTTAGTAATAAAGCATTATCATTTGGTCCTCTGTCTTTAAAATGCCATAACATTTAAAAATCATCAAATATATCATCTCACTTAGTAAATGTTAACTTATATTTTGGTTGAATAAAAGGTGCAATGACTTACAGATTTACAGTTTATAAGGAACGATAAGTAAGTAAACACATTGAATTGTTACACTTTAAAAATAATTTTATAGCAATTTTCTATCACTGCCTTGCGATGGTGCTAAAATTTCAGCCATATCTGAAAATTTCTTTTCTGTTAGAAGAATGCCTAAGTCCTGGGTGTGATTTACTCTGCTACAAAGCAGCTTTCCACGTTCTGCTGCTATCATGACTCTTCCATCATAGTGAAGTCATTTAACGGCACTCTAGCTCACATTTGAATCCCTCAAATCGCAACTACTGCCTCCTCAGTGCCAAATGTATGTCATTTTACACAGGAGGAGCATGTATAAAAAAAGAAACCTGGGTTTCTAACATTATTTTACTAGAAGTGATAGACTGTAAAGATAAATACAGACAATTCTGATCCTAAAGCCCAGGCTTTTTAAACAGCATGACAATTGGCTTCCAGCACATGGTGACAACTCTTTAGAGATAGTTGCCACAAACAAGCAAACACAGCTTGAAATAAATCCTTTGTCTGGTCCAGTAAACTGCCTAGTAAACTGGGAATGATATTTAAATATCCCTGGGAAACAGGTATATTTGTGTTTCTCTAGAAACCTTTTTCTTACCATACTTCGTAGTCATGCATGGCATACTTCCTTATTCCCTCAAGTGATTTCTTCCTTCTCTCTGTTTATAAGCATCATTGACTAGAAATTAGAAGTCAGTAGCATTTTCACAGATGTTGTTTTACTAATATCATCTTTCTACACATTCATTCTTCTTAACAGAAACTAGGATAATTTAAAATGAGAGCAGTGGACTTCGGCTTGGTGTTCTCAGAGTCCATGTGTGTGAGAAGCAGAGATTTAGGAGTACAGATATATTCTTTTAGAAAAAAAAAACATCAAAACATAGGTTTGATAGTAAAAATGATAAATCACTATGGTTATTGTCGAAATAACTCTAAGAGTCCACAAACAAACAAATAGAAACCAAAGAAAAACAGATAAAATGGAAGTTGGGATACTGTTCTTGATTCTTCAAATGGTCTATCATCAGCTTCTCATTATCTTCTATAAAACAAGGATTATATTCCATTCTTTCTACTCACAGTTATTGTAATGATCAAAAATGTGCACATGGTTACATCTGAAGAGATAGTTAACTTTTTAAAAATTTCAGAAGTTTACAGAAATATTCAATTATGAAAGTATTCAAAAGAATCCTTTTGTTGTACATTTAGACACACATTTATCTTTCTTATAACCATGTGCATTGATGGGGCAACAGGAGAGAAAAATATTTCAACATGTGATTTTAGATTATTTTGTTTGATGGTTTATCTCTGCTATTTTAAACTCAGAGATGAGGTCAACACTTGATTGATTAGATTCGAGGGAGAGCAAAACATTCCATTGGATCAAGAGGATTGAGGTTCAAGGTCAACTTGGGCAAACAGTAATGAGACCCTATCTCAACAAATAAGCCAGGGAGCATTAGGTAGGAGTAATGAGGTCTAAGGACTGCCCTGAGCAAAATCCCAATAGTTTCTTACTAATAAATGGCCTACAATTCTCAGCTGTGGAAACAGATACAAATCTTGACAAAATTAGTATTTTAGTTTAACTCAAAATAATGGAAAATGGAGAAGATGATAGCAAAGACTTGGTCTGTATGGTAAAAGAGGCAGAAAAAAAATTTGCTTCTAGTTATAACTCTAAATAGTCATTAGTAAGAAGGTACGAGAGACTTAAAATCTGGGTTTAGGAAATCACCATAGACATATATTATCTTTTCAAAGGATTTGTGGGACTACTAATCCCAGTTAGCTTTGTACCTAACACTTCTCAAATATTCTCATTTCTTCTTCTGATTGGACATATGTATCTGTGACAATCTCTTAAAGTTCTACCACAGCATAGCATAGTCGCTGTACTGTTTTCTGTTAGCTTTCACTCTTCTATTATTTGTAATTAATTGGCGTGGTTCTTATAGATTTTTATTAAGGGGAGACTATACATTAGTAGCCTCTCTATGCAGTAATAAATAGCAAAGCTGCTTTCCACCATACTTGTAGATTTACTTGAACATTACTTGTCTCTAAGCAGACTTATGATAACATGGTATACTTGGCTACCACTATGGCATGGTTTAGATCATAAATGTTTCCCCAAAGCCCCTGTGCTGAAGGGTTATTCATCTGTCTGTGGAGCTATGGGGAGCTTTAAGAGGTTGTCTTGAGGAAGGAAGTTAGGTTGCTGGTAATACGTTCTTGAAGGAAATTTTGTAATCTCTCTCCCTCTCTCCCTCTATCCCTCTCTCCCTCTCCCTTTCCTTCTGCCTCTCCCTCTCTCCCTCTCCCTCTCCCCCCCTCTCTTTCTCTCTCCCTCTCCCCCACTCCCTCTCCCACTTGGATGCTGTGAGGTGAGAATCTTTGTTGCATTATACACTCCCTGCCAGGATGTTCTTCCTTGCTACAGACTCAAAACAATGAGGCCAAACAACAATAGGCTGAACCCTCTAATGCTAAGAGCCAAAATAAATTAAACCTTCTGGAAAAGTTGTTTATCTTGGCATTTTGCCCCAGCAACAGAAAGTTTATTAACACACAGTATGTGAAATATAGAGATAGAAAAGAACTTTAAAATACACTTACTCTTAGCACACATCTTCCTGGAAGACATAATCCAATCCACATCCGAGTGATTTGTTCTGTTTTATATGCCTTGGACAAGAATCTATAGTTACCTCTGGTTTTGGTTTTAGGCTTGATAATTTATTGTGTTAGAAAATACAGTTTCTTGAGTCTAACTTTAGGGTAAGTTCACCACTTTATACAATGCTGCATGCATTTTCTTCAATAAAAGGTTACATTCTCACCTATTTAAATACACCAAAGAATTTCTTTTATTATTTTCTTTTCTGTGTTGAGTGTTCTGAGAAAATGATCTCCGTTCAATTTCTCCCCATCTCTTTGTTGGCACCAGAGCTGGACATAGTCTTCCAGTAAAAAGCTATCCTAGCCAGACCTTCAGAATATTAAAGTTTGTGGCATCCATTCTTTTCCACTTACTGTTAAGCAGAGGCAGTATGGTTACAATTATATTTAATGGATCTGATGCCTATTAAACATCAGTGAACTATAAGAGGCCTGGAGCTAAGTGAAGATTTGGGTAAGTACCCAGGAGTTTTGTCATCATCTAAAAGCTTATTGTTCTTCTAAAATGAGGAACAGAAACTTAATGTAAAATGGTTGGAGATGATATTTATTGAACACATTATCACAACCAATTTGAGGGACACTAGCTTTCTGAGTCTTTTAAGTCTCAAATGTCTCAGGATCCTAAATAATATTTAATATGAGATATGAGACATTATTTAATATGAGAAAAATGAGATCTGAGATACAGGAGGTATATGTTGTGTCTTTCCAAACTTGGAATAAGTCTAGTCACTAAAGAGAACTGGAATTTCGAGCAGTTTGACCATGTAGCTTATCAAAATGAAAGACAAATCAAAGTTCATTCTGTGTGTGGCATATGACTTTCTAAATAAGACAAACATTTCTGAACCTCAAGTAAGATAATGAGTAGGATTTTGAAGGCTTTGGTTTATAACCCTGAGATGTTAGATGACAGAAAATAACACTGGATTTACACCATTATTCATAGCCCGAAGGAACTCCAGGTTCTCCTTACTAAAAATATGGAAGCCTCTGCAGGATCAACAAGGTGTTAGTGGATATTAATTTGTAGTATTAGGACATTCACATGAACGTGTCTCTTTTCATATTTGCAAATGAATGCTTTATGGTCAGAAGACTCTAGATATTTGACAAGCTCCAGGGATTATAATGATGTTTTCCCGAAGGATTACCAAACTTGCAGTTGCCTTCCATCTCCAGGGACCTTCAATCCAATGTACTCAAATGAAAGCTGTAGTGACCCATAATTTATACAGTTATGATTTTTTTAAGTTATTTTTCTTCTTTGGGAATGTGATTGTAATATACTCTGATCCATGATCCTGGCTGAACACCTACCATTTGTTTTTCCCTGTTATTATTTATTATAGTACAAAACAAAGGTTCCATCTTTAAAGATTATTGAAGAGTCGCCTGACATTAATTCTAAAAGAATTGTTAGAAATGCCTGTTTTTGTTTCTCAGCATACTTTATAAGGTATTGGATATCAAATTATTTCAAGGGATTTAAAGACAACTCATCTGGCTGTCAGCAATTCATTTACCACACAAATGATGGACTTATTTTTGCATCATTATTCACTTTGTGCAGCCAAATCACCCCATCAATTGGAATAATTGAGTCAGAAATGGAGCTCCATTTCTCAGTAATGCCAAAGTGTGCCATGGCATTAGTGTTCAAGAGACTAGTGTAATCTTCAAATGAATATAAGAAAAAATGAAAGGGAAGATAGTAAGATTGAATTGTTTCTTCTTTAACTTAGCAAGATGATGACTTTTATCTTGAATAATAGCACATACCACTCACATTTGATACGACTTCTAAAAAGGAGAAGTAGATTGGTAAAATATGATAGAATGATAATGGGGCTGATTCACTTCTAATCATTTATAGCCTCTCTGGGGTATTAGAGGTGACTTGAGCTTGAATCTCAGCTTTGGTATTTGCCAGTGGTTAAACATTGAGTACTTAGCCTCTCTGGACAATTAAACAGAATAGTTGGCATGAGAAAATTCTTTCACAGTGTCAAAACCAAGTAGATAATAATTTAGACCTATGGTCTCTGTCTCAATATATCCCTGGTGAGAAAGTTTCAATTTTCCTAAAACCAGCACTCCTTCTTTGAAGAAAGTTCTGTCTTTGTCTGATCTTGACTGTTTTTGGTGCTCTGGTAGACAAGAGTGCTTGGTTAGAAATTGGTCAGAAGTATATCCAATTGTGGAACTGTTACATATACTGTAGTATTGGTTCAACTATTATGTCTTGTTTGCACATATAATTTTCATGGAATATGAAATATTCCAAATTTTCTTGTAAAATAAGCAACCTACTGACATCTATAAAGTTATAAAAAATGATTTCAAGCAATGGACATTTTTGTGGCCAATTGTGTATGGCAAAAAAAATGGAATTTGTAACTTGATAGCATGTTGAGAGACAGTTGAGAGTATTAACATCTATCAACACTCTGTTGGTTCACTGTTCCTTCCACCCCATTTGTTCTCACTTCCTTCCATACATCTTCTTTGTGTGAGTTCTGTATGCTGACTGAGCTTCCTTTCTTTGGTCCTATGAAGTGGTTTTCCTATTGCCAACTCTTCAGAGTTACTATTAACTGACTCATTTGCATACATCAGTCTCAATCTTTTTCACCCATTTCTCTTATTTCAATGGCAGCAAAAGCTTTATTAAAGTCTCTAAAACTTCCTTTGACTCATCTGATTCCTTAAATATTATTTCAACCCCTTGCTCCCACCTTCTACTCTTAAAACTATTTATTGGTTTATACCATATACTCACTTCAATCCACTAAACAGTTATTGAATCCTAATTCCTAAATCCTTTAGGAATGTGTGGTCTAAATAATAGAGGATGGATTGTTTGGATGAATCAGGAAATAATCATCATAATACAAACCCAAGCTGCTAAAACCATGGTGAAATTAGCTCTGACTAAGGCAAAGGGGCACTATCTATCGTGCTTACTCTCTATGAAGCATTTGCATGGCTTCTTTTGATCTTTTGGCATTATTATTTTAAAGATGGGGGTCATGCATAAATTTTTTACTGTTCATTCTGTATTTTTTTTTTACTATTCATTCCATAGTTGGGGTTAAATGATGGTGAGCTGTTAGGTGTAAACTGATTTTTAAAAATCCTCAAGTTCAAAGCTTTCCTGTTGGACTTTATTTTTTGTCACAGTGACACTATTCTAAGTTTTGAAATAGTGAGTCTTGTCTCTTTATGGAGAAATTTACAATAGAAATACTTATTATTTATCTAATTTGGGGGGCTTTGGTGTTTTTGAGGTTTAAACTCAGGACCTTGTGCTTGCTAGGCAGGCATTTACCACTTAAGCCCTACCCTCAGTCTATTTTACTTTTTTGTTGTTTTTAAAATAGTGTCACATGTTTATTTCCTGGCCAGTGTGGACTGTGATCCTCTGATTTATATTTCCTGCATAGCTAGCATCACAGGTACACATTGCCATCGCCAGTATTTTTTTTTTTTTATTACTTGAGATAGGACCTTGAGAGTTGTTGTTGTTTTTTTCCCCAGATGGCCTCAAACTGTAATCCTCTTGCTCTTTCCAAATGAATATCTAGGATTATAGGCATGGGCCACTGTGTCAAGACTGTCATAATGTATTTTGAGTAAAACTAATGATAGGTTATAAAACACATATACAATATGAAAAATACAAAATATGTTGCACTTTGTTAAAAGAAATGTCTACCACAGGATTTTCTTAGGACCAAATTATGATGTTATAAAGTACCCTACACAAATGATGTGCAGTCAATGGCAACTATTATTTAGGAGAGACAGAGGAGTACTACTGAGACCAGGATATGCATCTTTAATGGTGTCTTCTTGTCTGATTCACCATGGGGAAGAATCTGTCCACTTAAGACTTCTAGGTGAGGAAACCGGGGTCATGTAGCTCCAAATTGCATGTATATATTCCACAACCTTACCATATTTCACCAAATAAAGAATATAGTCAGCTGAAACAATGCTAAGTCCACTGAACACAAATGTGTTTATTTTCTTTTTCGCTGTGCTGGCACTGAACTTACACTGAGGGCCTACATTCTTGCTTGGCTTTCTGGCACTCTACCACTTGAGACAAACTTCCAGGTCTAGGTTGTTTCTGGTTAACTGGAGATGAGTCTTTCTCAAATTTGTCTTCCCTGGACTAGCTCTAAATTTTATTCCTCAAATCTCAGCCTCCTCTATAGCTAAGATTATAGGCACAAAATGGCTGTTCCTGCTAGATGTATATTTTGTGTCTGCATAATAGGCCCAGATAAAATCCCTATCAGCTATTCTTGATATTTACACTACACAACTAGTTTTCAAATTTAGGATTAAAAAAGTGGCTAACAGATTACATTCTAACTGCTTCCAGTTGATTTAAGAAAACAGTATGTTAGATGACCTCTAGGTAAAGTATTCTAACCAAGTGATGCAATTGCTGAGAGATATTATTTCCAAGTTCCATTAATATGGAATTATTCAGAAGCAAGAGCCTTCAAGCATTGAGATTTTTTATCCTTTGCCCCACCTTTCTCTACGTATGACTTCTACTAAGTGCTGGTCTGACCCTCTCTCATTAATCACAGACACAGCCTAGTAGCAGCACTTACCAGGACCTTAAACTAAAAATTACTCAGGGAGGTAACAGAGATGATGGCCTGGGATTCAATTATGACAGTAGATTATGGTTGGGGCTGGAGACCACTTGAAAAATACAAACTCTATTCAAGTTAAATAGACAAGTCTGCAAAGGAAACTAAAGAGAAGCTGAAGATACATAGGCATCTACATGGTAAGATTTTAGAGATGCTAAAAATACTACTCCAAGTCATTTTCCATACTATCTATACCTCACCTTTTAAGTACTCAAGAAACATGCTCACCCCCATCTTTGTGTTGCATCTGCCTTCTCCATTCTCTGCCCCTCTGGATCTCCCTAATATGTTAGAAGATCCAGCAATTTAGGAAGTGCTGTATCTGTATCCATGAGTTTACTCAGTGTGTAAATCTAGCTCAGTGACCACGTAACCATTTAGAGTACTTTGATATAGTGACAACTGGGTGCTCAACAAAAGTGGGAAATCAATTTTCAAAATCTGTATCATCATAGGGAAATAACTTGACAATCTGGCTGGTTAGAGTATAATAATTGTCTACTCATGCTAATAATCCTCAGGAAAAAAAAAACTTACTATGTGAGTTAAAACAAGCAATATTTTATCTTTCTTTTTTCCTTTATTGCTCCAAGGACAGCAATTTCTCATCATTATGAAAACACTTTTCAAAACCACACTCTACATGTAAATGCATTTTGGCTCACAAATTAAAAATAGAATTAAGTACACATAACAGGAATAAGAGCAATTAATTTAGAATCCAATTTTTAGAATATTTTGCATCAATGAGAATATTTTATGCTTTTTTCTGTTGATAAATGTACTATTTTAAAATAAAATGTATAGATAGCCACATGAACAAGCACACATGTGCATGCATACAAAAGTCATAAAAAATAAATTTACAAATTTTTTATCTGTGTAATAAAATCCCTGTCTACTAAATGATCTGACTTGCAAAAAGGCCAAGACCTGATAAATGTATCTAGAAAAGCTTTGTATATTGAAATTTTAAAGGGAACAAGAAGCCACATAACTTTTTAGTTTTAAAGCCTTTGAATTACAAAGGAGCAGATTTAAAGCTAATCATAATGCTTAGAAAGCTTTGGGGGAAAAACACTGACAGTACTAACATAAATTAAAACAATAGTATTTATTAGTTATTCTATAAAAATAAAGAGAATTAAAAATTAGTTTACATATATTATATGTGAATACTGCTTTAATATTTATTTCCAGTTTCAATAGGTTCATATGCTATTTTTTTATATTTTAAAATGGTGACAAGCTCTCCCTAGGTATCTTTTTGCTTTAGCCTCCTACATGCTGGGATTACAGACATGAGCTTCCATGCCTACCTGTCATTATCTTTGAAAATACCTTACCGACTGCTAGTATTTCTTCCATTAACCTATTCTTTTAATTGTAAAACCTCACAACCTTGGGATTGTCCCTACAACTACAATTTCTCCGTTGTCCCTAATTCTATCAGTAACTTTCAGGTAATTCTATTTTATAAGTAGAACCATTGCTCCAGATTTTTGGTATTGTTTCACATAGTAGGCATTTATACTTTAAGTGTTTAAGATCACACAGTAACTCCCAAGGTAGTTTTCAATATCTTTAAAATAGGCTATGGTTTTGTGTGGTGCTAAGAGCCTTCAGCCTAGAGTCAGTGAACACTGGTTTAAAGCATGGCATGACTATCAGTCCCTGAGTCTTGGCGTCCTCCTGAGTGATGTGCAAATGGTGGTAATTCAAATATTATGCTACTGGAACCATGGGGATGTTGCATAGCAACACTGCTGATGCTTGTTCTTCTTTGCCCAACCCTGGTTCATGTGTAAGGCTCTGTACACATAATTACCTAACAGGTGATTGACCATGGTGGTTTTACGTTTCATAATTGATTTGTCATGATATCTAATTCATGTCCTACAATTTATCTGTTCTAGCTTTTAACTAGCTGTGATTAAGCACCTGGAATGTTCTCAGGAAGACCTCATATAGTTCATCAACATCTACACACCTTCCCATTTCTTCTTTTAAATAAGTCAATCATTTCATTTGTAGTCTATAGAAATGTTAATAGAGAAGTTGTTCACAATTGCATCAAACTTGAGACTTGATAAAAATGAAGATAAGTGAAGACAGTCCAAGGGCTTCAGGCCCATTCAGGACAGGTTCAGACTAGATTTGCTTCCCAATGCACTGACAGGACTTCCTCCACTCAATCATCATGGCTTATAAGCCTTGCTCAGGGTGATCAGAAGGTTTCCAAGGAATAATGCCAGACACACACTTACCATCAAATTTCAGTGAAGTAAAATTGCAGGAATGACTGAGCTCAAATGGTTCAGCTCAGATTAGACCACAGGTCATTTTACTTGGCCAACAGCCTATGGCTCCTATTTCTCTTAGTCAATAAAGGACATTATGTTTGTATAAGTGCCTAGAGGAGACTGCAAACGTTTTTGCTTTAGATCTATAGTCACAACCATC